>NC_056727.1:842802215-842852215 GCF_019279795.1 Protopterus annectens | reverse complement strand
TTTTATGACTGTTTATTTTGAATACAGCAATGGTTATTTCGGCATTGGTAATCTGGTGAATGTAGTATGGTGGAATTATAGTGAGGGAGTTGGAAACCATTATTGCAATATTGCCTCCTTTTTTATTGAGCCTATCAGATCTTATTATTTGATAGCTAGAGGGCAGGATTTCAGAATCTTTGCTGTATGGTTTGAGCCGTCTCAGTTAGTGCGAGGCTATCGGGTTGATTATGTGAGAGCCATGCACAGAAGTTGGAGATTTTGTTATGGAGACTTTGGGTATTTACTGTTACCAAGCAAAGGGATTTGTGGGGGTTGGGTTGATGTGCAAATATGGGGTTATTTTGTGAGGTGTGGTTGGGGCCAGGGTTGGGTTGGAAGTCGCCAGATAAAGGCAAAGTGGAGAGATAAAGTATGCAGGTTGGGTGTTTTTGCTTATATGCTTGTTTGGAACTGATGATGGTAGTGGAGTTGGTAGTAGAGCTGTTGGAAGTAATGAAGGTTTTGAGTGTGTAGGGGAAAGTATTTTTTATTTTGAATTGATGGAAAGTATTTCTTTGTAGTATGTGGGGAGATACAGTATGTTTGAAAAGTGGGTGAGATTACTGATGGTAGATATGGAGGAGGATTGGTGGGAGAGAAGGGAAAGGAAGTGAGGGTAGTTCGGTGGAGTAATGGACAGAGGAGTAGTATGAGTGTAGTGTGGGTGATGAGGAGTGTTGTATATGGATGCATGTCAGTGTTCTCTATTGCAGGAGTTTGGATGGTTTCAGAGAAGGGAAGGAGTCATTTTCTAGTTTGGATGTGGCAGAGAGGGATAACTGTAGGCTTTAATGGGGAGGAGTGAGATTGTGAGTACTGGATAGGGTGAGAGGGGTGACAGCTATCTGATATTAGGGTTAGAGGATGGTTGATGTGTAGAGAGGAGGGTTCTGCTAGGGGTAAGGCTAGTAGGGAGTGGTTTAGAGAGTTTAAATTCAGAGATAGTGAGGGTGATTGGGAATTGGGGGTAGGGTAGGGGAGCGGAGTGAGCCCATAGAGTGAATGGAGCAGGAAGAGCCATGTACAAATGTTCTGCAGCAAGCAGAGAAAAACAGTCAATGAGCTCATGTTTTCTTAGACTGCACTATATTGGCATACTGTGCAGCAATTTATTAGTCAGCAGACTGAAGCTTTTAAGTTGTTGTGAATAAAAAATTACCCAGTAATGTATGATAGAATTTTGGGAGAAATCTCACTTGTTATCCTTAGTGGGTTGTTACAGAGCACACAGGAAGGTTGTTTATGTTTTGCCTGTGTCAAGTGGGGTGATGCTAGGCAGACAGCAGTGAGCAGTTATTGTTTAGAAAGTTTAGTGGTTGTGGGAGGGAGGTGAGGCTACTTATGTCCCGGTGATGCATGGAGCAGCAAGTCAAAGCATGCTAAGATGCAATATCAGTAAATATATAGAATGTCACACATACATTATAGCACATGAATGAATGTTGTAGGTGACTGGAGAGTGTCTGTATAGCTGGGTTGCTTCAGGATGGCTTGGAGGAGCTGGTGGAGGCTACTTTGATGAACACAGTTATTATAGAACAACACTGAATGTTGCAGGCGACTGGAGAGTGTCTGTATAGTTGGGTTGCTTCAGGATGGCTGGGAGGAGCTGGTGGAGGCTACTTTGATGAACACAGTTATTATAGCACAACACTGAATGTTGCAGGCGACTGGAGAGTGTCTGTATAGTTGGGTTGCTTCAGGATGGCTGGGAGGAGCTGGTGGAGGCTACTTTGATGAACACAGTTATTACAGCACAAGACTGAATGTTGCAGGTGACTGGAGAGTGTCCGAATAGTTGGGTTGATTCAGGGTGGCTGGGAGGAGCTGGTGGAGATATTTTGATGAACACAGTTATTATAGCACAACACTGAATGTTGCAGGCGACTGGAGAGTGTCTGTATAGTTGGGTTGCTTCAGGATGGCTGGGAGGAGCTGGTGGAGGCTACTTTGATGAACACAGTTATTACAGCACAAGACTGAATGTTGCAGGTGACTGGAGAGTGTCCGTATAGTTGGGTTGATTCAGGGTGGCTGGGAGGAGCTGGTGGAGATATTTTGATGAACACAGTTATTATAGCACAACACTGAATGTTGCAGGCGACTGGAGAGTGTCTGTATAGTTGGGTCGATTCAGGGTGGCTGGGAGGAGCTGGTGGAGATATTTTGATGAACGCAGTTATTACAGCACAAGAATGTTGCAGGAATGTTGTAAAGTATCTTGAGGTATTAACAGTGGCAGGAGTATCCTGCACATGATTATATGGGCTCTCTTTCTGTGTAAATTTGCAGCATAGATTCAGTCAGCAAATTAAATGCAAATCATGCAAGGTCTGATCCTTCCAGGCTTTCTCTGCACCAATGTTTCTGATAATACCATATCTTGCTTGATTCAGCAGCTCTATCTGCCTTTGCTTCCAATGTGTCCATTCTCCCTCTTTCTGTTAAGCCTACCAGCGGACAGATAAACATTTCCCACTACACTTGCACTCACAAGTTCTCCTTTTGATTTTCCATTGTTTTTCATTTTAGAAAGCTTGGATCATATTCATTTCACTATGAACTGAATTCATCATCTCTGTGAGGATACCCAGAGGCACAGTCATGCCTGGAATATCATACATACTTTCTGATGCAAAACTTGTGGGATTTTAATGACTGCTTGGGAGAGTTGTACAATGAAGTAGTCACCCTGTAATGTTGCCAGACACAACATTCTTTCAATAGTTAGTTTCCCAAGACATAAGACTCAAGTAAGCATTAATATTTTCTTGGTGCTAAGCTATACCCAATGAAAATATGGAACTTAAATGTTTCTATAGTGCCAGTAACTAAGGGAGGGAAAATATAAGTGTTTCTACAGTGCCAGTAACTGAGGGAAGAGAAAATATCATGTAATTGTTTGGGGTGGGGTGATGTTGCCTCTGTAAGGTATCTATTTTTGGTGAATAATGATACAGGTTAATATTCTCAAATGTTTTGCATATGCTAGCATCCTTATTACTCCTCTGGGATGCATGGGATGTCGGTAATATTTTTTTTGCATAATGGATGTATGCTTTGATTTTTTATCTTTATTTTTATTTTTAATTGTTGTTTAATATATATTTTAAAAATTTTTATAAATATTTACACATTCGTAACGTAGTTTGTACATACTAAATAGATAATAACTAGATAGAACTTATATAGCGCTAATTGTATTAATTGATACAGGATGTGACATCAGAAAGAAGGGGAATAGAATACGTATATAAAGATCAAGTATTTGTTTAATGTCATTGGCCTGAGGAAGCCTACGGGTGAAAGCGCTAGCCTATTTCATGTCTGTTTTGTAATAAAGTTTTAAAATAAATCAGAAGATGCTTCGTAACGTGTATTCATCTTGTGGAATAAGAACTAGCTTATCCTGATGGAGTTGTCTGTACATGCCTTATGAGTAAGGAGGAAGAGTATTTCAGATCCATTGAGCTGAAGAGCACTTGGTAATTCAGTCGTCTGAAAGATACAACTATAGCTGAAGAGCAGTTGGTAACCTTGTTGTCCAAAAAGTACAACTACATTAAGCCAGTAAGAGAACGTTCATGAAAGTAACTGCCGTTTGCTTTGGTGCCATCCAAACCCTTATATTTTATATAATGCTTAGATAAGAAGCAATAAGAGATCTTGCAACCATTCTATTCTGTTTTATAAGTTATTCATACAGTATGTCAGCTGATTTGTCATTACCATAACCTAGACTATAAGCTTTCATGCACACAGTCATTTCTCGGTCTAAATGCCCAAACTTTACCTCTTGTAAAATGTACTTACATAAATCTGCTTAAAACATGCATTTAAATAATCACTATTATGGTTGGTTGCACTGCTGAAAGTATTTTGAGTCACTTGTACTTTGTTTAGCTTCTCACCATTGCATGTGTTAAGTGATATCAGACTTTTGACTAGAATCCTACTACTTTAAGAGCTTTATAGGATGTGTGCATATCAATGGCAACATCATTAGTAATCACGTTACTTTATGTAAATGTGTCAGAAAATGACTGTAGCTGAGTACTAAATGCACATGAATGAACTGCCTGTCTGATTACAAAAATAACTTCTGCTACACAGAACACGAATAAAAAGTGTGCCAACAGAGAAAACTGACCACAGTTTTCTTATTAATTAAATGCCATTGTGAAGCATGGCAAATATGAACTTGTATCATGCCTCAGTGTGTGTGTGTGTGTGTGTGTGTGTGTGTGTGTGTGTGTGTGTGTGTGTGTGTGAGTGAGTGTGTATGTATATTTCAGGTTCAGCCCAGAGATGACATGTATAATAATAATAATACTAAAAAAAAAAAAATATATATATATATATATATATATATATATATATATATATATATATATATATTTATTCAAACATCCAAATGTTCGACAGTCATATGGCCGAGACCACATGATTGAACACTTGAATGTTAGACAATGTGAAAAAAAATAAATAAATAAACAGTTCTAGCAGGGGGGCAAGCTCCCCCCCCGCACCCCCCACACCCTCATTATTTAAATATACCAACTCTGAGATCGCACTACATTGCAGTAAAGGGAAATCTTCCCATTCCGTGCTCTATGGGGATCCCCATTCAGACCGTTCAAACTTTTAAATGTTCGATCATATGGTCTTGGCCATATGAAAGTTGAGCTTTTAAAAGTTCGACCATCTGAAAGGGACCCATAGGAGCATTTGATATCTGTATTGAAACATAAGGACCAGATAAAGACAGGTTATATACTTCATGCAGTCTATATTAGCTGGAGATTTGAACAAAGTATCAAACATCAAAGAACACTTAAACAGGTATGATATGCATTACATTAATATTTGGTCATTTAACACATGACCTGTGACAAAGTATTCCCACAGTGAGTTACCATGTTTTAAGAATACAGTGAAAATCATAGTAAACAAATAGCATAGGAGAGAGAAAGAAAGAATTAGAAGAAAGAGAGTGAGAGAGAGATAGAAATCACAATAAATAAGCAGTGATAGGGAACAGTCAGAGTAGAATTAAAAGTAAACACATACCTACCTATATACATACATACCAAAAATAACCTGCATGCTTCATAATATTATTTTATGCTGACATTGGTTTCTTAAAAATGTTAGCTTGCCTAGGTATTTACATAAGAATACAATATGAGACAAAATTTCTTTGCCTTTTCTCTGTATAAAAGCCACAGCTCAGCTCACCAGATGCATATTTAATTCCTGTTTTAAAATTTAAAATGCATTTAATGTAGGCAAACTCAATCTTGCAACAAAAACAACCATACTAATGTTTATCAGTAAATGAACTATACAGTTTGGCAAATATGCAAATAAATCTAAATTATTTATTGCCTACTGATCTGAATTTGTACTGCAAAAACTTTAATATTTTGCTTTGTTTGCAGAATACATTATCCCAAACCAGCACACTCTTTCACTGCAAGACTATCTGTATGTTTTATGCAACAAATGATTTAAAAGAGCATTCATCAAGTTGTCTTTCTAAACTAGAGAATTAGTTTATTTCTTGGTTTTGCATTTATTTCACATCCAGTGTAGCACAACTAAAGATGAGACATTCCCAAGGGAATTAATTACTTTATTTGGAATTAATTTTTTCAACTTACTGCACTTTTACAAAGTAAAGTATAAAACTGATGTGCTGATTGTGATTAAAATAAATGTATAATAAATATGTACTAGGAGAGATGGTTTAAGGAGAAAATGTCACCTTTCTGATAACAGATGTTAATAAGATTGTCTGTCTGCTACATAATATGTCATAGTAGTGATACAGAAGCTCCATTTTACTTCCAATACATATCTGTTTGCTATTGAATTCAATATGCATTCGTAATACTTCCAGTCATTTAAGATGCTCTGACAGAAAAAAATAATGCTGAAATGACTATCTACAGTGTATTATTTTATGGGCATAAATTATTAAACCCATGTTATTGCAGAATAAGCTTATCTGCAAAGCTATCCATCCATCATTTCATTCTGGAATAATAAAGGATAATACACTATATTACAAATGCAGAGCATTTATTGCCCAGCACAGTTTGACTGGATGTCATTATATTTAACAACAACTGCTATGTTATGTGGGACTTACTTGAAAAGATAAGGAAAAGTAACAGATAAATATACATGCTAAAAGAGTTACTTGAGTAGGAGGAGTACAACCTTACGTCTGTTAAGGGATTAGTAACATAGTATTATACAGTACATGCTAAGGAAGTTATTTAAGGAATACTAGTATAGTATTATATATGTTAAAAGAATTAGTTAAGGAGTGGTATAGTATTATATATGTTAAAGGAATTACATAAGGAATAGTATAGTATAATATATAGTAAAGGAGACACTTATGGAGTAGTATTATAATATTTTACATAGGTTCATAGGTTTATAGATGTGTACTAGGCTAATGGCCCTGGAGCCTTTCCAAGCATAGCCCATAGGATTACCCTGGCATTGTGCCATCTGACCTTAGTTCCCAGTGCCTCTGTCGAATAGAACCACTGGAGTTTTCCCCGGGGTGAATTTTCTATTTCCTATCCACTCATCAAGATTTCTCTTGAAGAGGGCCAGTAAGGTGATCTGCTTGACATGTATGGGAAGTCTATTCCAGAGCATGGGCAGTCCCTGTGTTATGAACCTGTCCCTCCAGCATATCTTGTTGATTGTTGTAATGAGGTTGATGTCTCTGGAGCATGTGGTGCGCAGGGATTGGGATCTCTTTAGATGTAACATTTCAAACAGAGCTGGATCAGACATCACTTTGTAAGTCAAGCAGAGATCGCCTCTAAGTAGGCTATGAGACAGGGAATAGCTGGAGTTTTTTGAGTCTGTCCATATAGGACAAGTGTTTAAGGCCTAGGATCCTCTTTGTGAGGTACTTTTGTGGCCTCTCCAGTTGTTGCAGGTGTCTAGTGAGGTACATGCCAAATGAGGCATTGTACTCGAAGATTGGCCTAATGAGGGAAGAGTAGAGGGAGACAATGACCTCCTTCTTCCTGGATGCAAAACCATTAGTAATGATATGTGCCACATAGTAGGACTTTCCAACCACAGTGGCAATGTGGTGGTCAAAACAGAGGTTGCTGTCAACCTGTGTTGCCAGATCTCATATAACTCCTTCTGCGTTCAGTGAACTACCATCGATGTGGTAATTTAAGGGAACTGTGTTTTTCCCAAAGGGGATGACGACACATTTTTTGGCATTGAGCTTAAGGCCATGGTTCTGACACCAGTCATTGGTCTCAGTGAGGCCTTTCTGTAGGATGTCAACATCACTTGGGGAGTTAATAATAGCTCCCAACTTGCAATCGTCTGCAAACTTTGTGAGCCAGAGTCATTGGCTTGGACTTCAGAGAAGTAGATACCAAACAGGAGAGGACCCAGAACCAAATCCTGTGGGACCCCATCCGTGACTGGTCTGCAGTCCGACTTGGAGTCTGCTGCTTTCATACTGTGGGTTCTATCTGTGAGCCAGTTTGCAACCCACCTAGTGATATAAGGGTTGATGCCTAGCTTAGTGAGTTTTTCTATGATTCCTGAGTGGGGAATGGTATCAAAGGCTTTGGCCAGATCAAGGTAGGCTGTATGAACCACCTTGCCTTCATCCACAGCTCTGGTGACTGAATCAAAAAAGTCGACCAAGTTGAGCAGTCATGAGAACATCTTAAAAAAATGACTTGAGGAGTAGTAGTACAGTATTATATATGCTAAAAGAGTTACTTATGAAATAATAGCAGCATAGTATTATACATGTTAAAGGAGTCACATAAGAAATAATAATAATATTGTATATAAGAAAGGAGTTACTTAAGGAGTACTGCAGTATTAATTGTTACTGACTGATGTCACGGTCTTGGTTGCTGCTATGAACTAAAAGAAAAGACTATAAGGGCAAATTGAATGGAAAATAGATTATGGACCATATCGTGCTATGCAAATGTAACCTTGAGATAAAAAACTCTATGTAAAGATAAAGGAAAAACCTAATAAGTGTATTCAAACAACCAAATAAAACAGGCTGTTAATACCATATAATGCAGATTATTTCAGATTTTATTTTTATATTTTCATAAAAGAGCTTAATGTCTGATAATAGTGCTGGTCTATGTCAGCAGAGATTTAGTTATATTTTTTTCAGTATTATTGGTTCCACTGTGGCTGGCTATTAACTACTCCCAGAATGTCTTTCTCAATGACTGGACCTAGTGAATCTAATATTTGTAGGCCTACCCCAGATTATCTCTGTTCATGTTCAGGGCCAATGTCACAACCAAGGTGTTTAGGGAATGAATCATACTGCTACCAACAGAGTATTTCCACCTGAAGTCTCCTGATTCCCTAACCTTTCCTTCATCTATATTGTCCAAGGGATTTGCATGCTGGGGGCATTTACTTTATCATACACATCTCTATTTGTAACTACCCCAAAGCCCTTCCACCTTTGTTAACAGTAGTGTCCCCTAATCTCTCCAGTCTCCATCACAGAACAACTGCAGAGATATGCCAGAATGCATCCCACCCCCTGGTACCTCCCTTGGGTTAGGAAAGCTGATGAAGGCCACTTAGTCCTTACCACCATCAGTTTCCTCAAGTGCCAAAGCTGGTAAATGAAATCAGATCATTTGGGTTGCTGTCTTTATGTCTCTCAGAGATGGTTAGATCATTTCTTATTAATTAAATGCCATTGTAAACTTTGGCAAATATGAACTTGTATCATGCCTGAGAGTGTGTGTGTGTGTGTGTGTGTGTGTGTGTGTGTGTGTGTGTGTGTGTGTGTGTGTGTGTGTGTGTGTGTGTGTGTGTGTGTAGGTATATGTATCTGTGTGTGGCACGTACATATGTGTGTCTATGTGTATCTCTGCTTGTAATGGACAAAGTGCAGAGGACAAAGTTTACAATGGTATCAGCTTTATTCTTTCCTGGAATACTGAAGTATTTTACTATCTTAAAAACTGTGCAGAAGTCAAGATCCTCACCTGTAAATAAGACATCTGTCTGTGTATCACAGATCTGACAAGCGCTGTGTATATTAACGTCTGACATCACACAAGATGGCTGTAAGTGACAATAAATGACTATAGAAACTGATGTCATGCTGCTTTAATGGAGATCTGACTCGCTTCCTTAATAAAAGATTTATGTCACCATCCAAAATAGTCTCCATCAATGTATTATTTTATCTGAACTGGTATTGTACTGCTTTATGTTATTAATGCCTTTTAGCAATGCATAGAAAATGCAGTCTTATTTGCATTTCTGAATACATATTTTCTGCACACATTTTGCCAGAAATTTCAATGCAGTGAATGTGACACATTTTAATACCTTGAGTACTGTCTAAGTATGTATTTTGAACATGGAGCAGGCAAGTCCTTATTGTTTTAGAGCTATTAAATCCAGTCTATGGCACATTCAGGAAGAGTTCATATGGTGTGACAAAGATCTCAAACCTGCTAATATTACAACAATAAAAGGGGATGTGAAAAAACTAAAGCTGAAAGGGAAGTTAAGAACAAATAATGCAGCAGAAATACATGGGCATGGTCTTCAATCTTAATGTGATATAAAAATTAGAACATTGCATATAAAGCCTGTCATGGTTTAATATTGCCTACAAATGCAATGGATACTCGAAATGCTCAAGTGATGTCTTTCAAGATGGAATTTTCTTCTGAAAAAAACCCTGTGGCATAATTAACTTGCTTTAGCAGAAAACAACAGACAACTGGAGGCAGATGTTGTATTCTTGTACAATTATTATGCAACTGTGGAATGAGTATATACGGATTAGGTACTTTTCCATTAATGGGGCAGCAGGCAAAATGAGCGGTCACTGTCAACTCATCGTGGCTTATTTGTTTCTGGTTGCGATGTGGTCCTCCTTAGGGCACTATTTTTCATCTTCCCACATGTCAGTACTGCTTTTTTATTGTGGTGTTTTGAGTTGCATTTTGCCTTTGTTGTCACAGTAAACGTTAAGGGGCAACAGGAAAAATGTATGGCTCATCTCAACGGGCTGCGTCTTATTTGTTTCTGCTTTTTTCTGTTCCTTGGTACACTGTTATGCATTTTATCAGATCTTAGTACTGCTTATGTGATTCTTCTGTCCTGCTTTCAATTTGGCCTTTGTGGTCACACTGCTACTGATTTATTCCTTGCATATCAGTGCTGCTTAGTTTGTGGTTATATTCTCCTTTTCAGTTTGCGTTCATTGTTGGGAGTATTACTGATTTCCTCCCAAGGTAGTGCTGCCTATACAGCCATTTTTAGAAGCATTCCCTGTTACTCCCTAAATAGTGTAAAAATGACAAGACATTCCCCAGGATTCACGAAGCCTCCGTGTAAGAGTTATAACTCTTAACACGGAGGCTGCAGTTAAACGGAGTGATGTCAGCATGCTCTGCATATTCATGAGAGCATGCTGAATCACACCTAAGTCGAACACGGTCCGTGTAAGACAGTAGGGGGCGTGTCTGTAGGCTGAGCCCTGCAAGCGGACATGCCCCCAGAAGTGTAAAAGTGCCCAAAGTAGACGCCCACAACAGAGTCCACGGAAATGTGAATAAACACAACACAACACATGCCCCTAAAGACTATTAAACCTAAAACAATCTAAATGAACATGTCATATTTTTTTTAAATTGTAAAGATGTTTAACCGAGAGTGCGCTCGTTTGCACGGGCGTGCCCATAGCGCAGCTACAGTTAGCAGTCAATGGGAAAGCATATAAGAACTAAATATGCAAAATAAGCCAGGAAGCAATAGCGTAGCGGTAGAGATGCCGGCTGCAGAGCAGGCATTCATGGTTCGAGCCCCCACAACACAAATTTTTTTTTTTTGCAAAATAAGCAGGAAACAAGTCCCTGACACATATGTACACATAAAACCAGAATATATGTAAAATGCAATGAAATATCCCATTTATATTGAATAAATGTGAGCTAAGAAATGAATATAAACTGCCAGATGTGCCCATAGCTGAGCTACAGTACAAGAGAGTGAGTGTATGTGCCCGTAGATAAGCATTGGTTTAACTGGTGCAAAATGAGTGCCCGTAGCTGAGCAGTGGTTTACCATGCTAAATATATGTGCCCCTAACTGAGCTGAGCGGAATATGCGTGCTGATAGCCAAACGAGGCTTAAACCAGCGTACCCCGTTTGCGCGGAGCTGCGCACCGCGCAAACAAGCTAACCGACGGGCAACGTTGAGCAAGCCGTATCAAAACTGCCTTTACACAGACACACCCCTCAACATGTCTAGACAGTCATGAAAAATAAAAAGCAGTGGCCAGGTTCGAACCCAGGATACTATACACCATAGTCAAGGTACAGAACCACTAAGCCATGACAGCAGTACCTAGAAATGCAATAATAGCTCATATATAGGAATGAATACAAACTACAGCATGACAATGCAGGTTTACTGAAGTTGATACAATTCCAAAATGGCCAATCACAGATATGTGTGGGAAAAACGGACTATATAAGCCCCATAGGCGGGAATACACAGCATAAACGATTGTAGAACAGACCTGCAGGCAGAATGTCAGGTGTAGGAGAGGGTAGTCGCTTTCGAGCGCAGAGGTGGGGTCTTGAGGTGTCCAGGTACATGGCCTGGCTCCTAGTCCACAACCATGAGGCCTAACTCATGCAGGGCCAGGTCCTCTGGGGAGCGTACAGGGCTGAGGCGTGGGACCAGTTGGCTCATGAACTCACCAGTGCCACAGGAATTCCAAGGACAGGTGAGCAGGTCTGTCACCACCATGCAGACCTGAAGAGACGCAAGCAGGACCAACTGAACCTTTGGATCCAGGAGGCCCGGCAATCACCCAACGCCCCACCACTGAGTAAGTAACAATTAATTATGTATGTAGAAAGTTAAACTACCTGAAATTATGGAGATGTGTATTCCAATATTACTTCATTTATATTACAGCTGCAGGTGTCCGTTCTGCGAACCGCAGAGCCTATGCCGATAGGCTGGTGCGGTTGCGCCACCAGGCAGGTCAGTAATCCACTACTAGTAACTGTAAAGATATATAAATGTATGACAGTCAGCAAAAGAGTGCAGTGTAGCCAGGAAGGAATTAAATCTGCAAGTAACAGTATGAAAGTGTATGCAAGTATTGCCTGATTACAACAGTTCCCAGCCTGTAAGTGTAAACGAAACATGACACTGTCCAACATATATTTTGAAATAAAACTGCCCTGCCTGTATGAAAATAGTAGACAACCTGCAGCAGCATGTAAAGTACAGCTGCAGAAGAGGATGAAATCACATGTGTGAAATATATCCCTGTGGAAATACTGAAACATGACAGAAGTGAGACTGCTGGAAAGAACTGTAACAACTACTGTTAAAACATGTCAATAAAGCCTAGAAGGACCAGTCTGAATAGTAACATGAAAGCAAGTGAGAGAGTGTGAGAAAGTGTCAGGAATACAGAAATACAGTAGTAATAACCCCTGAATAAACTATACTGCAGTTAGGACAGAATTAAATGCATGTGAGACTCAGAACCAAACAGCAAAATCTGTTCAAAGTGTTGCTGCATGTGGAATGTGTACACTAAAATCTGGATATGTTGCTCCCAGTCTGAAATACGCAGATAGGATGATTGTCTGATATACCAAACATCCACACTTGTCTACAAGTATATAAAGCAAAGGTAACAGGATGATGTATCTGAACAAAGCTCGATATGAATGTGTATGAACAGCAATAAAATGTAGATTGATGTTGCAGTAACAGTCCCATCTGCAAGGTTAAGTAGTTAACATATAGGACACTGTAGTTAGAACAGTAGTGTGTATATAACTGTAGCTATTAGAAATGTACAGCATATGTATTTGTATTCGAAGGTGTTAATATTACTTTATTTACCCCACCCTCTAACCACCTATAACCCATTCCATGTGAAAATGGTATGTGCAATCACAATTACCACCCCTGGACGTCTGTCCTGTTGGGTCATATATATATGCATGTCTGTTGATGCATCCGCCCTGTTCATACATCCACACCTGATGGCCTGTTGCCATCAATCAACCCTGCATGTTGTTGGACTGTGTATTACTGTTCAAATTATGCATGTGTTATGCATGCTGTTCAATGGTGTGAATATCTGGGTGTTTGGTTAATGGGAATACTAATGCATGCTGTTACAACTAATTGTGAATGGTATTATATGTCACTAACCCAAACTGTCATGACATAATGCAAAACATAGAACGACAGGGAAGGCGGGTTCCAGCGGACCCACCTCTCCCACCTCAGCTGGCGAGTGCACCTGGCACTAGTGCCGAGTCCGGACCCTCCTCCGGTGGCCCTGTGCCACCTGCGGGTGGAAGCACTGCAGGGGATGGGGCTCGCCCCTCTGCAAGTGTGGCCGGAGGAGATCCACCACTCACCCTCCGTAGCGTCCGGACTGTGGTGCGTAGGGAGATTCGGGACTCTGTCCTCGAGCCCCTACGCCAGCTCGAGGCACGGGTGGCGCAACTAACGGGCATGTCCGTTGCCCCGCCTACACAGCCCCCAGCACAGCCCCGTCCTGGGCAGTGAAGGAACAGTGGCAACTGCCTATGTGTGGGGATATCAGATCCACTGTTGCCATCTGTGGGCTCATGGGCTCTGGATATCCAAACCTCCGTCCCCGTCAATTGTGTAACCCCCCCACATGTGTCATACACCGCCCCTGTATGCGTCTTGTTTGTCTTGTCTGTTAACCTACTCAACCTACCTCCCCAGCTGTACCGACTACCTTCACCTGACATACCACTCTCACCTGAAAAAAAAAAAAAAAGGGCACTCTGTACCCACAAAAAAATTACGCCCCATACATAGCTGCCCATTCCCACACATGTCTACTGGACATGGAACCTATCAATTCCAATTGGCTGTACAACAAGTATTATTGTTGTCCTGACACCTCTCTCAGGGATGGAAGGTTTCAAATGTCACACCAAATTACATACATATGCACAGCTGTTGCTGCTGAAGAAATGGGCAGCTATGGGCCTTACCTACATCCCTCCTGCACATCCCAAGCTTGTTTCCCTACTGTCTTACCCTCTTTGTGACCCCTTTTTCACCACTTTCCTGTCTCCCCATTTTCTTTTCTTTCAAGGAAAATAGCGTGGTGTGCAAGAGTAAGCACGTTTAAGTGGTTGTAATCAGGTGTGCGCTTGTGCGTGAGCTAACCGCCAGTGCATGCGTGAGCTCCGCGCAAACCAGCGCTAACCCGGTTACAACTGCTTAAAAGTGCCTTAGGCACTTTGATTGACAGGTCCTGTACTCAGTTCAAAAGAAAAATAAAATCCCACTTTGAGTCCCGAACCCAGGACCTTGGCAACTATAGTCTACATGACTTACCACTAAGCCATGACTCTTATATAAAAACATTGTGCTAAAGTAAATATATCATGTAACAGTAGGAATGAATGTAAAGGGAATATAGATGTGTAGTACACAAAGCATGACATTTAGAATCACAAACAAAACTGGTGGATTTCCATAATAGTAGTGTGTGAACAGAAACAGCCATGCTAGTTGGAAGTTAGTAGGTAATAATGTCACCATAGCACCTTGCAAGACACACACATACTCACAGCAGGATAAGCACTGCCCATACCCCACAACCTCTTACAGGAACACATCCGGACCAAGTAATAAAATATGTGGAGCAAAGGCCCAAAACCAGGGACACATTACAAATAAAGTTACAACAAACGCAGACAGTTCAGAAAGTAACAGGGTCTACACCTTGTGGGATGTTTGGAAGGGTATGCAGTCTGGAACTTGAATGTTTGTCACCATATTCTGACTTGAGCCCAGACTGACTTGCCAGATAAAGGTGTGCATGAGATATTGACCACATTATGAGGCAGAAATGTGGACAGCCTGCAAATATCTGTACGCATGACGGGTCCAACACCACCATATTTGAATAGTTAAGAACCTAGACATAGCAACAGTGAATGTCTTACAGGGATGCCCCACAGACCCCATGTGAAATGTACAAACAGTAGGCAGAAAGGTGTAACACATGCAATGGTAACTATGGAGTCCGGAAAGTATTCACCACTGCATGGCAGAAAAAGTGTAGTAATACATATGCTCATGCTAACCCACAGTCACAACTGCAGCATACCAGACATTTTAATGGGTGTACCCCACTGATATGTACCATTCCATGAGGCACATAACTGATGAACCTGAAAGTCTCTGGGGCCTGCTCAGCAGCATACTCAAATACCCTAATAGATGTCAAGGCCCACACCATGGCCAGACCACACTGCATGCTGTAACACCCTAGCAGATATAGCAAGCATTCCAAGGTGTGAATGTACATGGAAAATAGGAAAGCTACAGCAGCACACTACAGTCAAGACACCTAGCAGGCATACAAGTAGTGACTGTAAAGGGCAACTATTGAAGCCTTAGCAACAGTGTGCAAGAAAAAGTGAAAGGAAAGCACACACACACACACACACACACATTAACAATAGTAGTAGTTGTAGTTGTCAGTGTACATACACAGTTAGTACAGGAAACTCTAGAAATGAATGGAGGAATGTTAATCTACAACACACCTGGAAATATGAGAGAGATACCAACCTTTACACTCACAGAACATTGTCCACAGCATAACAGCATGGTCCCTGCCCTTAACATCTGAAAGGGCTGCGCCTATCTCACACACCTTTTTATAGCACTGTTCTGGAATCACAGTGAGAACTGCAATCAGTACACAACTGGCTGCATGCAATTAGCAAATGCTGGCTAACAATTGGTGCAGAGGCCATCACATGGGCATATGCAGATACCTACAAAAGTATGCTGTACTCCATGTCCACGCATGCAATACTTTCATTGCACCCTGAGAAGGACGTGAGAGACAGACAGAGACAGAGAGAGAGAGAGAGAGAGAGAGAGAGAAAACTGCAATTAAGCAGACAGAAACAAATTGTTCAGCAACAGCTACCTGAAAGCTGACAACTGGGAAGTGGAGCAGCAGGACAGAGAACCAGACAGCAGCAGAAGCAGCTGTGACAAACACAGGTAATGTAAAGTAATACTATAAAGGTGTACATACTGTGAACCCTCCATATGTGTCATTGGTCTGTATCCATATGTATATGAAGATGTGTAAAGGGCAGGAGACATACAGCAACTATCAGTGAAGGCTGTACATACATTTGTATGTGAGAGCATCTATGTGCACATATCAATGTTGTTTGATTGTAGGTTGTAGTGCCATGTACAAATTAGGTTACACAGCTATGTATGTTTAGCAGTATGTTAGTGTGTGTATACAGTATGGTAGACAAATATGTTGATATACCTGTCCAACATATGGATATGTATGTATGTCAACATATGTATGTGTATATATATATATATATATATATATATATATATATGATATGCATATATGTATACATACATAGAGAGAGAGATGTAGGAATACATAGACAGATGTCGATAGAATATTGTACCAACATATCTATGTAATGCACACATGCAGATATAGATATATGTAGATACATATACATAGACAGACTGATCTGACTACCTACAGGTATGATTGTATATGATGACCTGCAACACAGCCTGTCCCACCCCCTCTGTCACTCACACCCCCTCTGTGCCCCCCCCTCCACATCTATAGCAATATATGTACATCAATATATATATATATGTGTATATGTATACGGACATATATATATATATATATATATATATATATATATATATATATATATATATATATATATATATATATATACATATAGATATATCTATATACATATATATATATATATATATAGAGAGAGAGAGAGAGAGATGTATATAAAGTCTGAGTGAGGCACATGTGTACAGATGTATTGCAACAGGTGCCTGGTGACAAAGGCATGGAGTGAACACCAGTGTCAAATCCGGAGTATCATACCACATTCCAGATCACCAACACCAGTAACCACCAGATATGTGATTGGCCGCCCACCACTGCATGTGTCAGGGGTGAGCAGGGTCAGAAATGTGTACAATAGTGGCCCCAATGATAGTCACAGTGGCACACTATCCCTGGAATACCTGCACATGGTATGTGTCCGCAGACATGGTGAGTCAGGTATGGACATGTAGGTCGGTGTACCCCCCACACCACATAATGGATGCCATGGTATGGACCTCACATGACAGCAACAGATATGGAGAAGGACACAGTGACATGTACAACACTGTGACAACGCACTCAAACACATTACCAATGCACAGTGACTGACAACACCACAGAGTACACATATGCTACCCACATAGAGGTTACCACTCCCAGATTTACATATGGAGGTCACACCAATGACAGATGTCCAACAACCATAGTAACACCTCCCACCATCCACAACCTAAATGTCTGCTGTGTGTCGTCCATGCCATTGCAATAGTGTGCACATGTGGAGGTAAAAGTTCCTACTCACAGATAAGACACACCCTGCAATAAACCACACAGTGTTAAGAAGCGAGACTCCCCATGAGTACATGTCACACATACCCCTGCTGAATGTTAGTCAGATAGGTAATATGCCATATGAGTCACCCTGTGTAACTGTGTGACGGCAGCAGGTACCATCACACCACATGTGTCACAATGGTCAGGGTAGCAGAACAGTACGCTGCTGTAGACACAGGGGCAATAGCATATTGTATAGTATTGTATTGTAATGTAATGTATTGTATTGTATTGTATTGGTATGGTGAGGTGCCTCCTTCATGGAGTGGAACCACTGCTGCTGTGCGCCAGTGTACAGGTACATATCCTGTAGTCAGGCTAGTGTTACATAGCACTTCTATATGTGTGTTTAGCTCCTGTCAGAGGTTATGTAGCATGCAACTGGGGATACCATCAGGTCCCATCCATGTTGTGTATTCTGCTGTCCTGGGTGTCTCTCACCTGGACATCTGTGATGACGGGAGGTTACAGTCAGCTGGGATAACTATGCCTTATTACAGGGGAGAGGGCGGGGTGACACCTGCACTGAACCTGTCCACCACAATGTTGTCGATATCTGTGGTGTCAATGAAATATGTGTTGTGTACTACCTATGGGCATAGAGGATGGCTCCTGACCAGGTTGCTAACATAACTGAAGAAGGCCTCCTGGTCATCTGTAGTGTCACTCTTGATTTCCCTCTCAACGTTGCCCATGTACTCAGTATGATGGGAAATAGATCCTTACCAGTGCTGCTCAGACATGCCCTACCTTCAGTGAATGATGCTCTGTCTTGCAGTAGCTTCCATCTTCTGTAATACAATATGTCTATGGCTGGGGTCCACCAGACAGGATGCTGTCCCTTTGTGGAGAGTGTCTTGGTCATATATGGGATTGCATGATCCATGCATTCTTGGAGATGTCTGTAGAAAGCAATTGTGTAGGGGTCAGCATTGTGGGTTGTATCTGCCACTGGCCCAGTGGGCTGTAAGGATACCATATCACTGTTACAAAGTGTAAAGTTTGTATCTGTAATGTTATGCACTATAGTCATCTGTGCTGGTGGTGGAGGTGGGATATGTATAACCAGGGCAATCAGTGTGTGGTCAGCCCACAGTAGTTGCCGATGTAGGCCATACAGTACCTAGATACAAACCCCCAGAGTGAGGAGGTGCTTCTGACCTGAATCGGTGTTCTGACTGCTGGTGTTTGGTAGTATGTCGTATGGAGTCTGCCAGGTACTGTTGCACAGTTGCTGGCCGAGCACTGATACCTGGCCATCTACATGTGTATCCACCAATAGACAGACAGATGCTACATATGTGAGATATGTTGTATCATAACAGTCGAGTAGCATGTGTAGTATGTGTGCCAAAGTCTGCTGACATATATTGCTGATACCAGGTTATTTTCTTTCTCAGGTACATGGCCCACCCGCGGAACCCCACCTACTCCACAGCTGAGGATGAGGAGATACACCAGAGCCTGGTGTGGGACTATGCAATACTCTTTTCCCACACCAGCCAGAATCAGCAGGAGAGGGCTGCACTGTGGCAAGACCTTGTCCGTCGGATAAATGATATAGGCACGCATAATAGGACATATGAGCAGGTACGACATCACTGCAGTGATTTAATCAGACATGTCTGTCAGCGTGCGTCAGATATCCACAGGCAACAGGTCGCCACAGGTGGTGGGGTGGCTACACATCCCCCACTCACCAGACTGGAGGGACTACTCCTGAGTGTAGTGGCTCCAGTCCACCAGCAACAACAACAGCAGCAGACATGCATCATGATGGAGGCGAGGCTGGAGCCACACATCAGCAAGACAGTGAACGTGCAGGTAATATGTCATATGTATAGTTGACTGCTGTGTACACTGGTAGTTAATGCATGTGTGAGGTGTGTCCTTGGTTTGTAGCTGTCACCATAGTATTTAATGTGCAAGTGTGATATCCTCAATATTAGCAGCTGACCTGTGAAAGGTGACTGTTGTACTACTGACCTGTATCATACTCAGTAACAATGTCACAGTTGTGCCCACTGACATTATTTTCTTCATGTCTGCAGGACCCTCTGGTATAACTGCAATGCAGCCTATCCATGCTGGTGAGTGTGTATTAACAATTCCTGTAATAGTGTTGATAGTAATAGTACTATTTGGCTCACTTAGTAGTGCTCTTTGTATGCATGTAGGTGTGTCTGTGTCTGTGTGTTGATATCACGCATACTGAGTACTGTACAATTGTGTGAAACTGTGTGCATGTGTGCATGTGTGCATGTGCATGTGCATGTGCACCTGTGCAGGTGTGCATGTGTGCATGTGTGCAGGTGTGCACCTGTGCAGGTGTGCATGTGTGCACCTGTGCAGGTGTGCACCTGTGCATGTGTGCACGTGTGCATGTGTGCACCTGTGCATGTGTGCACGTGTGCATGTGTGCACCTGTGCAGGTGTGCATGTGTGCATGTGTGCATGTGTGCACCTGTGCAGGTGTGCACGTGTGCACCTGTGCAGGTGTGCACCTGTGCATGTGTGCACGTGTGCATGTGTGCACTTGTGCATGTGTGCATGTGCATCTGTGCAGGTGTGCACGTGTGAACCTGTGCAGGTGTGCACCTGTGCATGTGTGCATGTGTGCATGTGCGCATGTGTGCAGGTGTGCATGTGTGCATGTGTGCATGTGTGCATGTGTGCATGTGTGCATGTGTGCACCTGTGCATGTGTGCAGGTGAGCATGTGTGCACCTGTGCATGTGTGCATCGCTGGTAATGTGTAGACATTGTAAACTGTGTTTCCTGTTTCCTTCACACAGGTTCTGTTGCTGCTCTGGTGTCATGTAGCAGGGAACCTGAGTCAGGTGCCGTGGGTACTGATAATGATGACATCAGTGTAATGGCACAGGAAGGTATGCCAGGGTCCGCCATTGGTCAGCCGATTGACAGTACACAGCTGTCGACCCCATCAATGCGCACAGTTATCCTGCCAATACACCCCTTGTCACCACTGTCCCTAGGTGATGGACAGCATACAGTGGGCATTGACCAGGGTAATGTGGTATCTGTGGCACATGCCTCCCCACACAGCAGCCATGGGCATGGCCCAGAGATGGTACCACACAGACAGATGTCCAGGGGTTCTCGTGGGAACATCCATGGGCGTACTGCCCCTGTCAGACGTGCCCACAGAGGTCTTACAACCTCAGCTATGTTTCGGACTGTCATGCAGGCACAGTCACGTATGGAACGGTACACCAGACAGGGTCTGAGGGAGCTGGCAGCATGTCGCACAGCCATGACTGACAGTATGCGTGACATTGCGGCTGCCATCCGTGATTTCACCGATGTCATAGACAGACGTTGTGGGGACATATTAGACCGGATCCACAACTACATGTCCATGAGCCAGGGTGATGGTGGGTGGTTGAGGCATCGACGTGGCCGTATGCCAGCAACAGCAGCAGCTGGCAGTTGGCGCGGACGACAACAGGGCCGCGGCCGCCCCCGTAGTGTCAGCAGTAGCCCCAGCAATGCTGGGTCTGTGCTGTCATCAGACCGCCCCAGGAGACCACGTGCACGTGGCTCTGGCCAGGCCCGACAGGGATCTGTGTCCAGTCAACGAACACCTGCTTCTGATGACAGTACCCAGTCTGGGTTGGTACCGGATATGGTTCGTAGCACCCTGCAAGGCACAGGTACCGTGTCCGTGGCCAGAGACACTGATCTGTATGACCTGGCAGGTACAGTCTGTGGCTGTCCACAAACACCAGTATATGGCAGCCATGAGGTGGAACTGTGTGCATCCATACACACATGCAAATTGACAACACCTAGGGCTACCGCATACATGCACACACTGCATCAACATTGCCCCACCTTCTACTGCTATCCCTCACCAACACACATACACATACATGTCAATTGGTGGTATGGGTGGCTGACTCAGGCATACCAAGTTCACACCCTGTGCATATGATGAAACTGTGCCACCTCCTGCAATCTGTGACAACTGTGCAGGTACAGGTTAACATGTTGCTGATGCACAGGGTGACCACATAGATGTGTCATAATAGTATCATGTTGTTAACAGTACTGTGTGCTGAATTAATTGTGGGTATATCACAGTATGCCTGATACAGTAAGTGTGTGATTGTCATGTCCTGTTGTCTACACCCATGGTAAGTACCATAGTGTATCATCTGCACATGTTGGCATACTGGTGGTAATGATGTCAACAGAAGGCTACATACATAGGTAGCACAGGGGATAGGGTAATGAATGTAGTAATACACAATGATGGACATGTAAATTGCAAGTGGCATGTTGCCCACACTAGACTCTGCAATGCAGATGTTTGAGGATGTTGATATGTGTGCAGTACTACACGACTGGTACAGGACACACAGGAGCACCCTAGCACTGCATGCTCACATCTCATACCATGCTATACAGCCCCAACACACATAACTAACTGTCACAGGAGGGAGAGTCCCCATATATGTCAGGGATACTGTGGTGGCAGGCCAGGGAGCATACATCCTACTAAGTATGGAACCACTGAGTGAAGGCTCAGTGTCTGTTATTTGACATGTGTATTACTGCAGGTATGAGCACATGGGTTTCTATCCAGTTATTGTACATCCTGACAGTACATGCATGTTCTGTACACTTGTGTGCACTGAGACTGGACCCTAGCCATCTGACCCGTGTATTTCCATGTACATGTGCATAGTGTCTGCATATTTGCAGTGTTACCTACTGGAACTGGTACAGCTTGTTTGTTGTACAATGGACTACATGGAGCCCTGTTTACTGTATCTTTGTTTGCATGCATGTTTGCTTGCAATTACCCTGGAATACTGATCACACCTGCAATGCATAGTTATAGAGCTTCTGTGGACTCCTAGTGCCATCTGCATAGCCTACTATATGTATGTCCATGTCCCACTTGACAGGTTGTCACTGTTTGTCCTGTTCACATGTACATTGCCTGTGACACAGTGCATATGACCTGCCTGGCATGTGTCCATGTGAGCAGTCATATATGCTACTGCTAACTAATCACAGGCACTACACCTTCACACATTCATCTTCTGTTGAACTACCTGCTTTGCTAGGGACAGCCTGCACCTGTCACCCCTGGCCTTTCAGATATTGGCAAAGGCTCTTGCTATCCCCATAGTGCCTATGTTAGGCAGGGTTCAAATGACAAACCCACCTTCATAGGTATCACAAGTGATAAGACACTAAGAGCAATGCTACCCAACGCCAGATGTCTAAACCTCCAGATGCATGCACCCAAAACACTCCTTGACATGGAAAACATCGATATCTGTGCAGTAACAGATGCCTGGTTCAGGGCTACTGAGAGCACACCAGCACTACCGGGTGTAACCCGGTTGATTTCTTTGATACAGTCACCAAGGCCATTGCTGAGGGGGAAGGTGGTTCACATAGCCTACCTGGACCTTGCAAACGCCTTCGCAACAATACCCCACTTGGGCATTCTAGGGAAGCTCACCAGCTTAAATATAAGCCCCTATGTCACTAGATGGATTGCACAGTGGCTCAAGAACAGAACCCACATGGTTAGCATTGCTGGAGCCATGCCAGACCCCATAACAGTTACGGGTTGTGTCCCACAAAGCTCAGTCCTGGGACCCTCTTGTTTGGTATATATTTATTGGAGGTACAGGCCAACACGGATGGACTGTGGCTGTCCAAATATGCAGATGACTGCAAACTGGCCACCATAATCGACTCTCCAGCTGACACAAGCATCTTCCAAAGGGGCATCATAGCAACAGGCAACTTGTGCCAGAGCCATGGCCGTCTGCTGAACAGTGTTTAGAAGGGGAATGTGCATCCTGTAGTCTGTTCACCTAGTTGCCAAAAGGGACATTGTCCTCACACACACTAACCCCCCTCAGCCAAAAACACACACTTGCCAATTGCAGGATTCAAACCCCTATCTGACTGTTATGACACTTGAGACAGACGCATTAGCAGAGCACGCTATTTGTATTACTGGGGGTTTTCTCTTCCCCTGCTATACTTATAGAGTGCTGACATCATCAGTGTTTAGAAAAGGGAATGGGCATCCTGTAGTCTGTTCACCTAGTTGCCAAAAGGGACATTTCCCTCACACACTAACCCCCTCAGACAAACACACACACTTGCCATTCGCAGGATTCAAACCCCTACCTAACTATGTTATGACACTTGAGACGGACGCATTAGCAAAGCACGCTATTCACATTACTGGGAGGTTTCTTTTCTCCTGCTGTACTTATAGGGTGCTGACATCATCGGTGTTTAGAAAGGGAATGTGCATCCTGTAGTGTCTTATCCTATTTGCCAAAAGGGACATTTCCCTCACACACACTAACCCCCCTCATACAAACACACACACTTGCCATTCGCAGGATTTAAATCCCTACCTAACTATGTTATGACACTTAAGACGGACGCATTAGCGGAGCGCGCTAATCACATTACTGGGAGGTTTATTTTCTCCTGCTGTACTTATAGGGTGCTGACATCATCGGTGTTTAGAAAGGGAATATGCATCCTGTAGTGTCTTATCCTATTTGTCAACAGGGACATTTCCCTCACACACACAAACCCCCCTCAGACAAACACACACACTTGCCATTCGCAGTATTCAAACCCCTACCTAACTATGTTATGACACTTGAGACGGACGCATTAGCGGAGAGCGCTATTCGCATTACTGGGAGGTTTCTTTTCTCCTGCTGTACTTATAGGGTGCTGGCATCATCGGTGTTTAGAAAGGGAATGTGCATCCTGTAGTGTCTTTTCCTATTTGCCAAAAGGGACATTTCCCTCACACAGACTTACACACACAACAACCCCACTCACACACACTGAGCATTTGCAGGATTTGAAACCCCTACCTAACTATGTTATGACACTTGAGACAGACACATTAGCAGAGCGTGCTATTCGGATTACTGGGAAGCTTCTTTTCTCCTGCTGTACTTATAGGGTGCTGACATCATCTGTGTTTAGAAAGGGGAATGTGCATCCTGTGGGGAGGCAGACACCAAGCACACTATGGCTAAGCTGTCATTCCCTAGGGCAAACAGCCTAGTGTTGACCTCTACACCATTATGTTTAATTGTCAAATGCACATTAGTTGTTGCTGATAGACTGTTTGCATATCTTTATTGCCATAGCATTCCCTGTTTGTATGAACAACTTCTGCATCTGTGGAAGATGTTTGCATATGGGAGGGATCCACTATATCACATATGTCTCTGTAGTCAATTAACTGTGTGCACTGGGCAGACTGCTGTAATGTGGTTGGTTCCTGGCATAACACATAACAATACCAGATATGTGTGTCCAACTGCTAAACCGAGATTTGGCCTAAGTGTGTGAGCATGCCCAGTTCAGCCTTTCCATGGCATGTTGTCAAAGTGTGTGAGCATGCCCAGTGTGAACATTCCATATGTTGGACTCTGCAGCCCACCACATTTGTGGATGTGTGTGAACTTCAACAACTATCACCCGTTTATGGTTGTGGGTTGTGTGTCATGTTGTGTAGTTACTGTACAACTGCTTTGTGTGTGAACACAACAGGATTATACTGTGCCTGCAGTGTTTGCATGGGATACTTTGCATAGAGTTGTCAACATCCTTTCACACTGACCTAACACTATAGTACTGTATAGTGTAGTGGTAGTACTTTGACTGTGGTGGACAGTATCCTGGGCTTTACTGCTATCACTGCTTTACATTTCGATAGTGGGCACAACAGCCTGGTTGGGGCCAGTTGTGTACATCTGACCATGTTGCATTCTGTTCAGATATGAACTACTTACACCAGGCTTGTCCAACATTGTTAGTGTATTCCACAACATAGGCGTACAATTGCAAACACTAGCGATGTGCCCTAGTCCATGTCTAATGCAAGTTAGAAAGTGTGTTTGTCCTTCAACACACATTGTAAGAGGAGTTTGCCATGACATATGTCATGGTTAGTATACTGTGCCTCTGTCTACCTGTGACATGACAGTGATACCCAGGATAAACCTACCATCTCCCGTCCACCCATCAGGATTCCTATTGAGGAAGATTGATAAGTGACTCTATGGGTAGCCTGTGCTGAGGGTTCACTCATGGGTGGGAGTGGCTTCTGTGTTATGGATCACACAGTACAGCTTGTCCTATGTAAGTCAGTGCTGGGGTTCAGGTCTCTCATGTGCATAGCTCACTGCCATTCAGATTGTACAAGGTGCAACATGTTTATTGATGCCAGCAACACAGGCAACACATGGCATCTGTGCAGGCTGTTTGATACTCCTGATGAGGTAGTGTTGGGGAGTTTACAGTTGATGGAGGTGTCTGCTGAGGTACATCCCACAGGGGCTATTGTAGTCGATTGTACCACTGATGCAGGATGACTGTAGAGCCACAATGACCTCCCCTTATGTAGATCTGACAGCCTTCATGATTAGGTGGGTATATGGTATGTTTCTGTAAACACTACAGCACATGTTTGTCCAATGCAGGATATCTATCACCCTGTGTCCCCAGGTCTCTCATTACATGTTAACTACATAATGGGTTAACACCTATGTGGTAATTGGTGGGCACTTACTGTATATCCACGGGGGTTGACTATACACGTTTCTGCACTTAGCTTGCTGACATGGCTATGGCACCAGTTGTCTGTTTCTATGTGGCCCTTTTGTGGGATGCATGTGTCAGCTAGTGGATCATATGTGGTCAGCAGTTTGTAGTCCTCTGCAAAAATGTTAGGACACAGTCCTTCCATGTTTGCCTGTACCTATGGGACATATATACCAGACGAGGGAGATACCAGGACAAAGCCTTGTGGGATGCCAGTTATATCTGGTTTGTAGTCTGACATGGCTGAAGCATGTCTGACCATGTCTGTTCTGTCCTTGGTCTGGTTTGCAACCCCTCTACTGACATGTGGGTTTATATTTAAGCTGGTGAGCCTATCTATACTGAACATGTAGGGTATTGTATAGAAGCCTTTGCAAGGTCCAGATACACTGTGTGGAGCACATTGCCCTCATCAATGACCTTAATGACTGTTTCAATTGAGTCAAACATGGTTAGGGGCAGGATCTGCACTTGAGAAGGCCACACTGGGTTGGGTCCGGTGTTAGTAGGTCCCCAACATCCTTATGTCTGTGGTACATGCTGATCCTTTCCATAGCTGTGCAAACTGAGCTTCTCAGGATTCTGGGGTAGTACTGTTCAGTATCCATTCAGGCAACACCTTTGTTGAGAAGGACCACTGTTGTTGTACACTGCTCTTTGGGTACATATTCTGTGGTAAGGCTGACATTGAGCAGTAGTGTGGTTTGGCATTTCATTCATCTTAGAGTCCATGTTGCACTAAGCCCAGGACACCATCTCATACCATTGCTGCTGTGTGTTTTGCTTTGGAGATGTTGTCTGTTACCTCAGCATCTGCAATGTCAGGGGGCCAGCAGTCTGCTGGGATAGATATTCTGCATTTGTGGGGGTGGGGGGGTTTGCACTGCACCTGTCAGGATGTATGTTGGCAATATGTGTGTGTGTTTGTGGTATTTGTGTGATTCAGGGCATATCTGTGAATTCCCAACATGGCTCCTACCATCAGTTGTGTAAGCCTTGGGATTATCCTTAGTGTCCTGTACAATTTGTATCTACATAGGTTCATAGGTTCATACTAGGCTATCCACCCTGGGCATTTGTTAGCCTAGCCAGAGTGTGTGTGGCTTTTGAGACCCCTTGCTATGTGGATATTATGGCCATTTATGATTTGCTTTGCTGTGCCTCTGTCTGGACATGACACAGTGAAGACCCCACTGTAACTCTACAATCATCCATCCACTTGGCAAGATTCCTGTTGAACAGTGTCAGTGAGGGGCTCTGCCTAACATGGAGTGGGATTCTGGTCCAGGGTGTGGGGAGCCTCTGGATTATGTATCTGTCCCACCGGCACATCCTATTTCATTATTTGTTGAGGTTGACATCTCTCACTCTCGCAGCTCCAATGGATATGTGTTTTCTGGGGTGGAGCATGTCCATTACTCCTGTGTTGGGCATGGCCTCCTACAACAGGCATGCAATGCCTCTATGTGGGCAGTATGTGACTGGATTCAGCTGGGGTGTCTACAGCCAGGCAGCATATGACATATATTTGAGACACTTTATCCTCTTGGTAAGGTACCTTTGAGGTCTTTCTAACTGCTGCAGGTGTCAGGTAAGGTAGATCCCATATGAGGCATTGTACTAGATTATGGGTGTGATTAGAGAAAAGTATAGGGGCACAGTGACCTCTGTTGCCGTAGATGTGACTCCTTTCCTGATACGGTGTCAAATGTAGACAGTCTTCCTAGCCACATTGGCAATGTGGGTGTCACATAACAGGTTACTGTCCACTTGTGTCCCTAGGTCCCTGGTTACTCCTTCCATACATAATGGTTTACCACCTATGTGGTAATTCGTGGGACCTTGTTTGGTATTTGGTGGGACATTCATACTGTCCAGTGTCTTCAGTACAGTTGGGGGGGGGGTTATTGTGTGTGAGAGTGCGGTCTGTAGCATGCTACAGACTGCACAGCAGTCTTGCCTACAGTTAGTTGCACATGGGTGAACTCCACTGCCTTGTGCATTGTCAGTTACCTGGACGTATGGGTGTCTGTGCTGCCTATGGATACTCACCCTCCTTTTATGTTTTGTTCCAGGTTTTGGGGCCATGACACATGGTACGTGGTATAACCTGGTAGTGCTGGTGTGCTGTCAGGAGCCTTGCAGCAGGTTTCTGTCACTGCACAGACATCGATGTTCTCTATTCTGGGGATGGCCTCGGGAGCATGCATATTGGGGTGTACACATCTGGCATTGGTCAGCATTTCCCTTATGTTTCTTCCCACTTATGTTTTCTAGGGTGGTGGGTCAGTCTTTTCAGCCTTGCCTACAAAAGGCTCTATGGAGGTGGCAAAGGCCTTATCCAATATTCAGACGCCCAGGGGTAACAGGTGCAGGCCATCCCAAGGACAGCTGCGTGGATTGTCAAGCATGACATCCCGAGCAGACAGACATTGGATCCCCTTGGAATGACACCAGTAAGTGTGCTACTTGCTATGACTGATCATTCCGTGTTTGTACTGTGGCATTATTCTTGGTAAGGGTAGGATGCTGCGAACGGTGAGTGTCATACCGGCCTGGACTACATAATTGGATAGCTCATCTGTGTCTCTTTACATGTAGTCTAGGGCAGTACATCTCAGGTCATTCACACCAGCATGGACTATGACTGCATCATATTTCTACTTGCTTTGGAGTGACCTACATATTTCTGTTATGTGGCATATTGTGGCAGCCTACAGGCAGCTTACTGTACCCTTTCCCTTGTTCAGTCTGGTGTGCGGGACAGCAGTGTGTCTGACTATGGAGTCACCTATTACAACTGTATCAGGCATGTTGTTTCCCCTTCTGGCCTGTGACTGTTTGGCACACCAGCGTTGTGTGCTATGTGTTGCATGTGCTATGTTTGGAGGCTGTTTCATTGGGTGTCTGCTTTAGAGGCCTCTGTTGGTGTGCTGTGTTTGTGATTTCTGCCTCCGGGAATGTATTTCTGTGTTTATGTGTTTAGTTTGCAGTTGTGATAGGTCTATGTGGGTATGTGTTTGTGGTGTGTGTGGTTACCTTCTCCTACTGACTTGTTTTGGGAGTACTGAGTTGAGGGAGCTCAGCCTCCAGGTTGGATGGATGGTTGCATCTCTCACATATATTTGTATTTCTTGGGTGGAGTTGGGGGTTGTCTGTGTACTTGGGGCAGGTGTAACATTGCCTCAGGATTCACAGATTCCACTTGTTGTGGCTGGCCTTAGTGGATTGCATGTGTGGACAGATTTTATTGCCATACTACTGATCAGTAATTACTTCATTGTTCATGTTTGCTCTATCATGTAGTAGCTTCCTCATTCTCTTGCATGTTTTGGTTATGGCTGGTGTCCACCATGCCAGATTTAGGCACTGTGTCTTGTTTTAATTTAGGACTGCATAATCCAAGCATTCCTGGCAGTGTTCATGGAATGGCTGTATTACAGGTTCTGAGGTGTGGCCCATATTTTGCACCTGCATGGGACCTTCAATGGATTCCACATCAGTTTGGAGGTGTGCAAATATTGTTTAGCACATGTTTTCCACTGTGGTTTTCTGGCCAGGGACTGTGGTCAGGATTTGTATATCCAGTGTGATTACTATATGTTCCGGTTTTACCAGTGAGCAATATACTTCTCATCTTGACATCCCGTACCCATGTTGCTGATTATCACATCCAGTATGCTTACCCCTCTTGTGGGGGTGGTACGTTGTTCCTGGGCCTTTTGGTTTGTGGATTCGATGAACTTTTGTCCTACACTGTTGCAGCTGGTATAATGCTCCCAGTCTATATGTCTGGGTATTTGCAGTCGCCCAATATAATGTGGTTTGGAGGACTTGATATATTCATGTATTCCAGCATAGGCCGGATGCAGTTCCTGGTGTTGGGCCAGTAGTCTGTAGCAGGCTATAAACTGGGGGGCAGTTTTAGCCACTGTTACTTGAGCATGGCTAGTCCATGCTGCTTTTTGTGGTAGTACCAACATGGGGGTGTGGTTATCCTTGACTATTCTTGCTAGTCACCCTCCTTTTGTAGCTTGTTCCAAGTTTTGAGGCTGTACAGCACAGTATGAGGTGTAACCTGGTAGTGTTAGGGTGCTGTTGTGAGCCTTGCCTCAGTTTTCTGTTACAGCACAGTTATCAACATTCTCCATACTGGGTGAGCTTAGACTGCATGCATCTTGCTGTTTCAACTTATCCCTTATCTTATTCGTATCCCTTCTGGTACCTATGGAGATAGGTTTGTGTTTTGAGCCTTACCTATTCAGGGCACACTGTGCGTGACAACAGCCTTTGCCAGTATCCATACGGCCTGCACTGATAGGTGTACGCCAGTCCTAGCAGGTGGTGCATCATGTCATGCTCAGCATGTCATCCCAGACTGGCACACATTGTGTCCCCTTTGAGTAACTGTGATACTTCAGTCAATTGTTGCACTTGATCATCTTGTTGTCATGTTGTGGCATGCTGCTTGTTGAGGGTAGGATGTTAGTCAGGGTCCTCAGGTGTGCATATGGTACTTGGTGTTACATTACTTAACACATAGCATTCATGCCTCAGGTGGTGCTGCAGGGCTGCCTCTGTCGGATGCGCATATTACACTTCCCTGTACATGTTTGAGAGCAGGTTGTGTCACGTTAGGCATCCCTGTTACTATATCAGTGAGTCAGAGAGGGGTATCATTCCCAAGGTTCCTACTGAGCCAATGTATGTGCTATGCGTTGCCTCTTTGCCAAGGTCAGGGCATACTGGGCACGCCTCCTTCTGCCTACTGGGGCAGGCTCAGGTTGTTCCTCCTCCGAGTCACGCTGTGCCTGTGGTGGCCTTGGCAATGGTGGGGGGCTGTTTGGCCCAGCCCTATGCTGGTCCTGCTGCAGCTGTTTTCGCAAGATCGTATTATGTAGCATAGCACATACCATGACAATCTGGGTACATGTAGTTGGTGTGTACTGCAAGGCTCCACCAGATGTGTCCAGACACCGGAACCGTGACTTGAGCAGCCCAAACACACGCTCTATTACATTACATGTTTGTGCGTGTGCCTCATTATGGAGTTCCTGTTCAGGTGTGTGTGCGTTTCTGATGGGTGTCATCAGCCACGGCTCCAGTGCATACCCTGCATCCCCCACTAGGTGTCCGTGCGGGATGTCCCCATTGGCAAATGTCTGGTACAGCTGCGTCAAATGCCAGATGTGGGAATCGTGGTAGCTCCCAGGACAGCCAGCACACACATTCATTATTATGCCCTGGGCATCACACACAACCTGGCAGTTGATGGAGGGGAAGCCCTTGCGGTTGATGTATGCCCTACCCCGCTCACCGGCTGGTGCTTTGATGCGTATGTGCGTGCAGTCTATTGCACCCACTACCTCAGGGTATTCTGCTATTTGCTGGAAGAGACGCATGTTGCTGGCCCATACCTCACAGGCATTGGGGAAGTATACATGATCACCGACATGTGCTGACATGGCATCCAGGAACTGGTGCAGTACCCTGGAAGCTGATGCCTGTGATATCCCCATCATATCGCCAGTTGGTCTCTGGAAGGTACCTGTTGCTAGTTTTCTTAGGCCAACACATACCTTGGTTTCCACTCGGATGGGTTCCCCTCTGTTGGTTTTGTGTGTGAGGCGTGGCCTGCACCGCTTCACTATTTGCTGCAGGAGGTCTCTGTCCACTCTATAGCACTCTACTATCTCCAGCTCATGTAACCCGTGGTAGGTGACCCTGGGCCTGTACACTCTTCTCCGTCTCCTCACTGTGGGTTGTCTGGCACCATCTGCATTGTCACCACCCTCAGCAAGTCGCCTATGTCTCATTATGACAGCTATGGCAGCCCCTAACATTTCTGCTCTGAGTTCAGCTTTTTCAGTTTTCACTTCTGATAACTTAACTCCTGTCTTGCAGTGTCTCTTGAGAGAAGCATTCTGCACTGCTGTTTGCAGAGTTTTAAGTGCTGGGCTGGCCTAGTATTCTGCCTGTGTAATTGCCTGCATCTAATTGTTTTCACCTGCTAGCTCCAGCAGTATTCCCTGCTAACTTCCTACTACATCTGTTGCTTCCTTTTTCCTTTCTGTTTCCTCAGGGTGTAGCCATGTGCAAACCAGCAGAAACACGCTCACAGTGGCTTACACGTGCACACACATACTTACACAGTTCAGAATCTGCTTATTTGGTTTTAAACACGTGCACGCCCGCGAACACGGTGTTAAACATCTCCCAACACGCTCCCACATGCTGAGTCTTCCTTACACGCGCGCACACTGCCTTACACGCGCGCACACTGCCTTACTCGTGCTTCGTGGTGCGCACACTTGCGCATACACATCCAGCAAGAAACTTTGGTGTAGGCAACAGTGTACACCTTCCATTTCTTGACTTTCTCATGTTTACTTAGTGGCACACCTCTTTCCTTGATATCTGTCTGACATCTGTCATGTAACTCTAACCTCCAATGAACTGCATCTCTTTCTACCATTCCCCCCTGTGATGTCACCTATCTCCTACTCTGTTCCTCCCCCGTATGTAACTCTTACACTACTCAGAATGTGCTCATTTGCTATGTGACAGTGGAATTCAGTATCCTTACACTCATTTGCATCAGATTGCCTACTAATGCTTAGTTACATCTCTTAGACTCAGCTTCCCCCCTTAGCAACCACTACACGGTGGCCATGTTGGTTTTGCTCTGCTAGTCCCTCCATTGACATTCCATGTATTGCATAAAACCTACATTTGTGGGTTTCAAACCTTCATTTTTATGTTCTATGCAGCGCAGCCCGTTTGCTCGGGGCTGCGCTGTGTTTAAACATCGGCAAAAATTTTTATATTTTTAATATATTTGCATGGGGTCACCTTGCCAATGGCCACATATTTGGCCATTGGCATGCTGCCTATCACATATGCACCCTTTATTTGGAGCTGACATGGCTCCATTGCCGTGTTTGCAGAAACGTACGCAGTTGTCAACTGAGTACATTTCTGCAGCTAAAACGGCTCTTACACGAGCTGTTTTGGGCTTCCTGGATCGCTAATCAGCCTCATTTGCATGCTATTTGGCTGCAAGTGAGTTGATTAGCTTATCCACGCCCACTCCGTGTAAGAGCCATTTTAGCTTGACTCTTACACGGACTTTGGGCTGTTCCTGGATCGCGAAGGCTGCATGGAGTCTTACACTACTCTTAGACTCCGTGCAAGCCTTCGTGAATCCGGCCCATTGTATTTTGAAAAAAAAAGGCAGTACTCCTCTTTAACACCATGTGCTGATTTGTAACGGTGACTGTGTTAAGAAATGTAAGTGTGTCAGGAAGGCAGGACTTAAAACCAGAAGTGCAGCTTATTCTAAGAATATATGGTCAGTCATACTTTTTCTAAGAAGGCTGTGGCAGAATCTGTATTTGAAAGGATATATACTGAAGGAACTGATTGCAGTTGTCAGAAAGAAGCTATTATGTTTCCTCAGTTTTTTTTTCCATTCTTACTGCTGACTATAATCCTTTTAGGGATGCAGCATGTAGACCAACTGGGTCGATGGAAAGATAACAGCTTGAGTGAAAGATTACAGCTAAAAAGTTTACTTTCCGAATTGGAGAAGTCACTGATAAAGAATTCATCATTGTCAATTGAGAACATGTTTTTCAAATAATGTATTTCAATTGCAGTGGTCCCAAAAGGACTTGCATTTTACTCTTTCACATTAGCCGCCAGCTGCTGTGAGTTGACAGCAAACACGTATTTTGCCTGTTGCCCCGTTAATGGAAAAGTACCACGGATTATATGGCTACTGATTTTTTTTCAGAATGGTATAAACTTTCCAGTAGAGTACTTAGCCATGATTTCTTGACTAGTTCCAGTCTATCCTTACTTTTTCAAGTAGCTTCAATGCGGATTTATTTGTTGGACTCATTTATATGCCACTAAAAAAATTACCTTTCTGTTGAAGTGAATAAGTATCTCTCAATGTCCTTCTCTATCAGTTTTGCAGTATTCAAAACAGAAAAGATCTCCTGCCCAGGACAGCCCAATTCTTAGCTAGTATTTAAAAGCCTAACAATCTTGTATGCACCGTACATCACATTTATGCTCCTTGCACAGAATGTAGGGCATAGAAGGGATGTACGGATGCAACTACCTAGAATTTCTTTGCCACCATCTTGAACACTACTTTTGCTAGTTGGTCTGAATGCCTTGTTGCTGTACTGAATACTTAGCACCAGATAAATGCCCAATTGGGCTTGGTTTTCATTTTTTTTAATTTTGGTCTTGTATTTTATTTTGCTACCTAGAGTTCATGTCATCCAAGAAGGGAAAATGTCAGTGTGGGAGGCAAATTCCCCATAAGGATCATCACAAACAGTGTTTTTTTTTTTTTTTTTGTTTGGGTGCTTCCCATGACCATACCTCTCATAGTATCTGTAAAGCATTTGTGCCTAAGACACCCAGAAACTGTTTGTCTTCTATGGCCATTCATTTTGAAAACCAACAACTTAAACAGTTATCCCAGGGTACCATGGCAAAATCCTTAAACCCCAAGATACTCCCCCTAGGTAAGAAGAAAGCTGTCCAGCCTCCAGTAGACATCCCTCTAAAAGTGGGTAGTAGCTCTGTAGGTGGTTCAGCATCTACATCAGATTCCTTGGCAGCAACCCTATTTGAGGCCAGCATGGATCCATCTTTTTGCACTTCTTCTGAGGCTTTGCAGAGGTCTGCTCTGGACGTCAAGGGGCTAATGCTGTTGATTATCTCAAAGAGTCCTAGAGTGATTCCAGAGATACTGGTCAGGGTGGAGGTTTGGGTTCTGTTATCAAACTTTGTAAAGGGTTGGAACCTCTGATATTTGTTAGGGCTGATAACCATTCCATGAAAAGACAAAAACTGAAGCATGTTTCTGTTCATCCTAAGGATCCTCAAAGGGAATGACAGGAATTTACTCAGGGCTTGTTTTCTGCCTTGATGGCCCTAAAGCCTCCTCAAGGGGTTTCAGCACCTGTTCCTCCTTGGACCTCTACCCCTTCTAAATGGCTTAGGGTCTGGATCCCTTGCACGAAGATTCAGTGTCTGATAAAGGGGTTTTGCCTATTCTTCACAGATGTCCTCACCTCTGGCTTATGGTTTTGATGAAGAGGAGTCTGTTAGCCATGAGTCTCCTTTTGAGGAATTGTCTTTTGGTGACACAGTTGCTAGGATGATGAAATACTTTAAGTGGGATTATTCTCAAGTGTCTGATATTCAGAGAAGATATTATGACTTGCTTCAGGTGGATACTCCTAAGCCATCATCAGCTCCTTCTGTGTTGGCTGTCTTGTTAGATACTTTCATTGCTGCTTTCAAGTCTCAATCTCAGCTTCCTGCTCGTAAGAAACCTGATAGGTTCTATAAGTTTCCCGTGGATTGTCAGTTTTTATTTAAATGTCCTTCTGCTGATCCTGCTGTGGTGTCAGTCTCTGCTGACAAACCTTTTTAGCTTTTGCCCACTTCCAAACTTTTGTCTTCTGATAAGGATAGTAGGGCAATGGAGAGGATTAGTAAGTGCTTCTACTTTGGCCTTTATGGCTGTTAATTATCAGACCTACATGGCAAGGTATGCTCTGACCTTGATTGCTTTAGCTTGTCAGGTTATTTCTAACCTTTCTGATTCTGAAGGTAAATCCTTTGCCTTGTCTTTTTTTAGGTTCTGCTTCTCAAGTGCCTTGCCATTCTATTAAGTGTAGCTATGATGCTACTGATGCCTCCTCTAGGGATGCGGCTTTTGAGTCTGTCATGAGGCATTATTCTTGGCTTCATCTTCAGTCTTTGCCTAAGAATATTAAGGCCAAGTTGTTGGATGTTCCTTTGGATAACAAACATCTTTTTTGGACTGCTGCTGCTGACATGTTTAAGTCTCTTCAACAGAAAGGCAAGGCCTTGCAGGATCTTAAATGTATTTTTCTCTCTCCTATCCCTATGTTCCAGAGGAATTATACTTCTAGATCTACCTCTGTTCACAGGCAAGTGCACCAGGCCTCCAAGGACAGAAAGAGTGGGAGGTAGGCCCCCTCTTCTAAGGCTTCTCAGATTTCTGTGGCCCAGAAGCCACATTTATCATAAGCCTGCTTCTCATTGACAATCCCTACCCCCTATTCTTTCAGACCAGGCTCCTTTGTCCCTTCAACTTTCCCTTTGTCTTTCAATTTGGCATCTTATCACTTCAGAATCTTGATTTTTTTTTCTGTCATCCATTAGTGTTACTTCATGGTATGGAAGTCTTTCTCTCCTTTTTCAGGGATTCCCCAACTTCTTCTAGAGCAACTTCCTCATTTCTCAGAGGTTTTAGGAACCCTGGTGAACCAAGAAACCATTCAACCTGTCCTCCTTTCCCAAGTGTAAATGTTTTTTATTACGGAAGGTTCCTGGTTCCTCAAAAGAAGGGCACTTGGATACCTGCTCTGGATCTCTCCCAGCTCAACACCTTTCTCAAGGTCCCTTCTTTTTCTATGCTTGCCTTCATATCCCTATTCACCCTCTTTTCAGGAAGATTTTATATTTTTCTGCTTCTTCCTCTCATTTTCAGTTCTCTGCTTTGCCCTTTGGCCTCTCTACTGCCCCAGGGGTATTCACAAAATGCCTAGCTGCTGTGATTGCTTTCTGCAGGCTCCAAGGCATTCAGATTTTGCCTTATCTAGATGACCTGTTGCTTCAGCTGCCTTCTACCAGTTGCCTATTACAGGATCTGAAGTTCACCATCTCTCTTCTTCAAATTCTGGGGTTTTCTATCAACTTCTAAAAGTCTGTCCTGATTCCCTAGGATTATGTGTATCTGGGATGCAGAATTCAGACAGTGCCAATGTTGGCCTCTCTTCCACCTCCAAAAGTTTTGTAATCGACAGCCTTCTTTCAGTCTCTTCTTCCTCTGACTGTCATGCCAGCCAACGAGTTTCTTTGGCCATGGGATTCATGGCCTGTTCTTTTCCAGTGATTCCTCTTGCCAGACTGCATATGTGGAATCTTCAGTGGTACCTCGAGTCAGTTTGGCTGCAGCATTGTCACCATTTGGATTTCAGTGTACCTCTTCTTCTCTGACTAACAAAGGAATTTGAGTGGTGGATTCAACAGTTTGGTCTCAATGCAGACCAACTCTTTCAGCCTCCAGTCCCTTCTCAAGAGCTGTTCACCAATGCCTCAGACATGGGGTGAGGGGCTTCTCTTGGTTACCTGAAAGCTCAGGGTCTCTTACTTCCCCATCAGCTGTGAGACCATATCAACATAAAAGAGAAGAAAGCACTGACTCTGGCCCTTCAAGCTTTTCACCCCATGTTCTCTCCAGGCCCCCTGAAGGAGTGCACAGACAAAACTACTGTGATGTGGTATGTCAACAAGCAGGTAGGCATTAAATCTTACATCCTCTGTAAGATGGCTCTTCAGGTTTGGGAGGTGGCTATCAGTTATCAATTAAGTCTCCAGGCAGTATACATTCCTTCAGAGAACAGTCTAGTGACAGACTCTCTGAGCAGGTCCAAAACACAGGCTCACAAATGGATGCTTCACAGAGATGTGTTTTTTGACATTTTCCATCAGTGGGGTATTCCTTGGGTAGATCTTTTTGCCTTCCCTCTGAACAGGCAGCTTCCTCTTTTCTGTTCCAGGGTGCCCTGCCATATGGCATGCAAGATGGATGCCCTTTCTTTTCCTTGGAAGGAGATGTTTCTTTATGCTTTCTTGCCCCCTCCTCTACTTCTAGGAGTCCTGCAGAAGATTCAGCTGGATTCCCTGAAATTCTTGCATGTGATTCCTTTTTGGCCAAGACAGCACTGGTTCCCCCTCTTAATGCATCTGGCCAGTGGCAATGGCCACAAGTTATCTCACAGTTGAATCTCCTTACACAGGACAAGGGGTCTCTCATCCATCCTCACTTGCCTACTCTTCAACTGTCATTGTGGATGATATGATTCTGATGCCTTTCAGGCACCTCTTTTCTGAGGACATGCTCAAGGTTTTACAGGAGGCAAGGACACTCTCTAGCAGGAAATCTTATACGTCCAAATGGAAAAGATTTTCTGTTTGGTGCCATGCTCAGAGCCAGGACCCTTTTTCAGTGGGGATCCCTCTGATCATCTCTCATCTATGTGAGTTGCTTCAGTCTGGTCAGGATGGTTCTTCTGTGAAGGCCCATTTGTCAGCCATTTCTGCTGGTTTGACCTTGAATCCTCCTTTGACTTCTTATTTTGAGGTCAAACAATTTCTTAAAGGTCTCCTGCATATTAAGCCTCCAAGGAAACCTATTCCTCCACCTTGGGACCTTAATTTTGTTTTGGAAAAATTGACTCAGGCTACTTTTGAGCCTGCAGATTCTGTTTCTTTCCAAATATGTACCCAGAAGACTGTTTTGTTGTTGTTTCTTACTTCTGCTCGGAGGGTTTCTGAGCTCCAGGCTCTTATGGCCATTCCTCCTTTTTAGTTTTTTCACAGGGACAGGATGGCTCTTCATACCAATCCTTCTATTATGCCCAAGGTAGTAAATGAGTTGTCCTTGAATCAGTTAGTACAGCTCCTTTTTTCCCTTCTCTTCAGTTTGCTAGTGAGAGGATCCTGCATATTGTAGATTTGCACAGACAGCTCAGGTAGGGTCTATTTAGATTAAACTAAGGCTATTTGTAAGTCAGATCAGCTTTTTGTTTTCTTTCATCACATGACATTGGGTTTGGTTGTTCCTAAGCAAATCATCTCCTCCTGGATATCTAAGGCCATTTCCTTTTATTCTTTTCATGGCAAATCTCTGTCTACTTCTGTTAGAGCTCATTCCACTAGGGCTGTTGCCTCTTCTGGTGCCTTCTTCAAGGGGTTGGACACCAATTTCATCCTTTAAGATGCTACTTGGTCTTCAGTGAATACCTTTATTAAGTATTATAAGTTGGATACGGTTTCTAGGGCCATAGCAGGTTATGCGGAAACCATTTTATGTGGGTTTGTTGAGGGTCTTCTCAGCCTTCCACCTCCAATTTTGTTTCTTGTGCATTTGTACTCTTCCATCTGTTTCGCATACTGCTACAGTGATATGGAAGGACATAGTGCAGTTGTGTAAAATCTTACCATAACAGTGGATGTCTTTCTTTTCACTGTTGCAGTATTCAGTCCCTCCCTGCAACCCTCTTTTGTTTGTTCTGTTTTTTGTTTTTGATTCCCTCCTTGCTGAGGGTTTCCTCTTTTTCTTTTTCTGCATTTTTGCCTTCTGGATGTAAATAGACTACTTTATCTTATCCTTCTGAGGCATTTCAGTTCAGGGTAGTTGCATCCGTATGCCCATTTTATGCCCTACATTCTGTGCAGGGGAGCATAAATGTGACATAGAATGTATACAAGTTCATTAGGCTTTTATATAATGACTGAGCATTAGGCTGCCCTCTGCAGGAGATCTCTTCTGTTTCAGATACTGCAACAGTGAAGAGAAGGACATCTACTGTTTTTGCAAGATTTTACACAACTGTACTATCTACAAATATGATTAATACAATGAGCTGGATTCCAAAAGAAAGGTTGGACTGTGCAGCATGATGAAAGAAGGCGTCAGCACATGACTGGAACATGTAGTTCCTTGAAGTACACCTAAGTAAGCCACAGGAATGATTTATTCAGTATAGGATAATTCCACTGTCTGTACATGCCCACTAGATTTCAAAACACAGAGAGCACAACCAACAAAACTTAAATGCGACAAAATGCATCACCATTGACTTCAGAGGCCTCATTTACTACCATGAGAGAAAGCTCTTTCACTCAGAATCCTGCAAAATCCACATCATTTGTTACAAAAAAAAAATTGCAACTTGTATTGAAGGCATTACAGCAGACTGGGCTACTGATAACCATAGATGAAGATCTGGCAATGCATCCTAGAAGATAGCCAGCTAGACATTGTTCCAGGCTACTTCCAGGCTACATCTATGCCAGCTGTCTGATCAAGAAATAATTGACAGGTACTGATCAGAGAGAGAGAGCAGGTGCAGGCTGTGTGTAACATGTGTGCCCCACGGTTCCACTTCATATCATCGAAATTTCATTTCATCGAAATTCAAATCATCGAGACTAAATCGTCGAAAACTCATTTCGTCGAAAACTCATATCATCGAATCTCAAATCATTGAAAACTATAAAGCAACTAGAAATAACATTCCACAAAGTTTTTACTACGTTTATGCAGGGGCAAGCCCTGCATCCCATCATGGGGGCTCTGCACACCCCGTAATTAAATATACCAACTCCAAGGTCGCACTACAGTGGGGGAAAAAGGTAATTTCCAAACCCCCACTGTAGTGCGACCTTGGAGTTGGTATATTTAGTTACGGGGGGGGGGGTGGACCCCCCCACATGGGAGGTGCAGGGGGGCTTGCCCCCCTCCATAAATGTAGTAAACAGTGTTTGGGATGTTATTTCTAGTTGCTTTATAGTTTTCAATGATTTAAGATTCGATGATATGAGTTTTCGACTAAATGAGTTTTCAACGATTTGGTCTCGATTATTTGAAATTCGATGAAATGAAATTTCGATGATATGAAGTGGAACCGTGCCCCACACATGTATGCATGTTCCTTGCCAGGTAACCCCATACCTGTTGAAACCACAGTATCCCTGAGCCTAGGTATACTGATATCAGGGACATTTCAACAGCACATGGGAGATGAAGTAGGAATGTCACAGACAGCTAACAGTCACATCCTGTCCTAATTCCTGGCAGCAATGTATATCAGTGTGGATGAATACATTCACTTCCCCACAACAGTCATAGAGTGCTGGAATGCCATGCACCCTTTTTACACCATTACCCACTTCCCCCATGTACTCAGTGCAATAGACAGCACCTACATTCCTGTCAAAACCCCTGCTATACCAAAAGCAGAAAATTGCATAAATAGAAAAGGATGGCCCTCACTTAATTGCCAAGTGTTGTGCACAGCAGATGTCATCATAACAAATATAATGGTGACATACCATGGGAGTGTACATAATGCTGCAATATGACAAGAAAGTGGTCTGAAGACTTCCTTTCAAAACAGTGAAATACCAAAGGAATTACTACTTGGTAAGTGCAGGAACACAACTATGCTGTAAACAGAATCAAAACTTGTCAACAGTATGCATGATGACAATATATCTGTCATCTCCTTCCCACAAACAGATGAATATGGTTATCCACAAGAGCTGTGGCTAATGACATCATATATAGCCCCGTCAAACCCTGCTAAGAATACATAAAACAGAGCACACACTGCAACAAGAAGCATAATCGAGCATGTGCTTGACATGCTGAAATCCAGATTCAGACGTCTGGACACATCCCTGGTGCACTGCAATAGACATCTGAAAAGGTAGCACAAATGATTGGTGTGTATGTGTGTGTGTGTGTGTGTGTGCGTGTGTGTGCGTGTGTGTGTGTGTGTGTGTGTGTGTGTGTGTGTGTGTGTGTGTGTGTGTGTGTGTGTGTGTGTGTGTGTGTGCACTATGCTATTCAACAAGTTAAAAGCAAAACATGGGGGCTTACCAGTGGCAGGCATGGGTGATCTACTCCAAGAACCCCAGATGTTTGAAGATGACATTCCACAGCTGTCAGAGGAAGATCAGAGAAGAAATTGGCATGGGGCGATGGAAGGTGTGGACACAAGTCCTAACTCAGCAAAACTGCAGCATCTAAGGCACACACCTTTGCATCATGACTGACCACAGGTTCATAAGTAACAAGTCTCAAAAAAAAGGATGAGATAGTACTGCTACACGCAACACATAATCTATTATATATCTTGCTACCTGTAATAAATGTATACGTTTCTATGTTGGAAAGTCAATGCGAAGACTAAGAGACAGGATAATAGAACATAGGTCAGATATACATAGGAAAATACTTACCAACTCCTTGGCTCAACATGTTGAAGAAAATGATGATACACATCAGTTTAGTTTAAGGGTTTTGCACATTATATATTCAAATGTGAGACATTGTGATATAATTAACAATGTGGACACAAAGGAGCATAAATGGATTGTCCGCCTAGAGGCGGAGAAGTATCCAGGTCTCAATAAACAGGTTACACTAAAACCAATTTTAAACGCTAAACAACAAAAAGTAAGAAAGAAGTACATCCATAGTAGGGCTATAATATCTAGCCATTTATACTTCCTCATATGTATTTATATGTACACATTTTATGGATGATTATCCTTTTAAGAAGAATAATTGTTGATTTTAATTGATGTTTTCTGGTAGGCTGACTGTGTCATGTGATGTGATTAAATTGTATTTAAAAATGCTGTTTTTATGAAGTTTGTATGTAAGACACCGAAGAAGGATACTTTTTACCCGAAAGCTTCATTTTTTTATTAATGTATTTGACGGTGTGGAGTTTTACATTTTTTTCTTGCCTTGCACAGGTACATAAGTACACAGATTTAACATCAATGTACACGTGTTGCCCCAAAACAGCAGCAGAGTTTACAACTAATGGAAATGAACCGTCAGTTGTACACAGCGAACATCAACTATAACCTAATCTTAATGTACAGCACTATGAACATATACAAACACTGACAGGAAACAGCAATCAGGGGAGACTGTCTGCAAGGTACATCACCAAAAAGGAGCACATAGACACATGTGTAGGATGCAAGAGTTGTGCACAACAGAGGTAGTCACTGGACAGGTAGGAGATCATCATACAGAGTAATACCATAGAACATTACATATCCAGTAGGTACACTCACAAGAAAGCAAAGTGTATGACATGTATGAGAATGCATCAGCATATACATACAGGAGTACACCGGCCATACAATAACAGTACTGCCTAACCTACACATGGTATTGTTGAAATGTGGTTCATTTCCATATACTAAATGTGCAGACATGCAGAGCAGCAGTGACACTAACCATAGAGCATACCTGTGACTTACAGCCATGATGTTGATACAGCAGATGTACATACACATGGTATTGTTGAAATGTGGTTCATTTCCATATACTAAATGTGCAGACATGCAGAGCAGCAGTGACACTAACCATAGAGCATACCTGTGACATACAGCCATGATGTTGATACAGCAGATGTACATATTTTATATATATATATATATATATATATATATATATATATATATATATGGGTCTACTTCATATGACCTAAATTTCATTTGACTGAGACCAAAACACTGAAAGTTCAAAAGACTGAAAACTCATTTGACTGAAACTCATAACACTGACACATTAAAGTAAAAGGTATATGCCCTTTTCCCCACTGTAGTGCGATCCTGGAGTTATTATATATTATTGGGGGGTGAAGCCCCCCACATACTTCATACATTTTAAAACATACACATGGATATTTATAACTGCAATGAATAACTCTTTGCAGAAAACAATATTTACCTAAACTATGTGGGGAGGGGGGTTGCCCTCCACACCTCCCAACTATGTATACTAACTCCAGGATCACACTACAGTGGGGAAAAGGGCATATACCTTTTACTTTAATGTGTCAGTGTTATGAGTTTCAGTCAAATGAATTTTCAGTCTTTTGACCTTTCACTGTTTTGGTCTCAGTCAAGTGAATTTCAGTCAAATAAAATTTAGGTCATATGAAGTAGACCCATATATATATATATATATATATATATATATATATATATATATATTATATATATATATATATATATATATATATATATATATCTATATATATATGTATATACACATACATATTCATGCACATCTATGAGCAAATTCAGTCAGATATGGGAAGACATGCATGGGAAATACAAGTAAGCATGGCAAATGAAAATGGAAAAAAGTTACTTAGAAAGACAATTAGTTCTCATGTGAGGCATGTGCAGGACCATATTAAAATGCCATAAGAGACACAGGTATGTATACAGAGGCATAGTTGTGCATTTGTGAATGGCAGACAACAAGACAGACATTAAGAAAACAGCAATCATATATTTTCACTAACAAAGATGCGAACATTAAAGCATGAAATCACATAGTGCATTATTGTTGTCAATGTCACCACTAACAGACGTCAATGTGAATCAGATAATACATATTCTCAAATGACTCTATCCACATGTCATTAAAATAATAGAAAATCTTATGGCATCAGGCATGACAACTGCAGACACATTAATGTCAGTGGTCAGTATAGTGTTCATAATAGCCACAGGGTCAGAATGACACAACAGGATGCACATTGGATCAATTATCAGTGTTACACTAATGCAGTTTAGGGTACCTACAAGGATGTCCCACACCATGGTCCTGCTTGCCCCTGCCACATCTGGAAATATCCCACAAACGGATGTCCAGAAGGCTGAAGTTGCGTAAAATCAGTTAGAAGGACTTAGTCTGGGTTCCTATTGAGCTTTTGTTATAATCACACCTGGAAATGCTCAGCCCATGTTGCTAAACAGATGAGATAGATGTGACACTTGCAGGTGAAGTTTGGGATATAACATGACTGCGATGTGACTGTCTGGACATACCTGCTGGGCTCACAGTGGCATAGCTATCAACATATGTGTGGCATACTGCAGTAGAGTCACCACTGTCTGATGGCCAAGTATGGTTTTAAAGAGAGGGGATTAGTATCAGTCTCTGCTCACTGAAGGTACTTTGCTTAGTATAGTTCAGGCAGACCATACCTGATTAGTGCTATGGCACTGCTCTAACACTGCGGTAACAAGACTTTCAAAGGTGCATGCAACAGACAACACACTGTCATGCTCTCCAGCTGATGCAGCCATGATTGTACCATGTCTATGCTCCTGACCTTCATGTAACACATACAGCTGATGTTCTACATGATCAGTTGCATGTGCAAAAGCAAAGGACAGCTCATGATGTTGCTGTGAAAGTTCATTCACATGTAATAGTAGGCGGACACCCTCTGACACATGTCCATGCACAAGCAGCATAACTCCCATGGATCCTGTGATGGGTAATCTACTCCAAGAACCCCTGATATTTGAGGATGACATTCCCCAGCTGTCAGAGGAAGATCAGAGAAGAAATTGGCATGGACAATGGAAGATGTGGACACAAGATCTAACTCAGGCAAAACTGCAGCATCTAATGCACACATGCTTGTGTCATGACTGGCCACAGGTACATAATTACACAGTCAACATCAGTTCTCAGTTATGGGGAGGAGTCACCCTCATCAGCTGACTCTGCATAGGTCAATAGTTTACGGACATCATCATGTCTGGCAGCTGCTATCACCATGTCATTAGAATGTCCAGCCACATCAGCCTCAATATCTGAGGCTACAGTGTGATTCACATAGCTGTCCCCTTACTGGATGGGCAATAAACCCAAATCTGTGGTCTGTCTGCAAAGGGCTGTCTTATCACAGTTATCCATATCACATCCCATCTCAGGATTGGTGGACAAGCTACTAGAGGAAGCAGGCAGTGAACAGGCTATGAAAAGAGACAGATGACACAGGTTAATTATATGTATAAACAATACACGACACAACTTAGTAATGATATATGGAACAATTATATGATTACAATGTTAATGGGGAAATAGACTTACCAGGATGAAATGCCTGTGTGAGGTTTATGGACTCTATATAGTAGAGGGACATTTCATATATGAAAATATTGCACACATGATGACAATTAGGAATAAAAGAAATAGTAAAACATATGTGACATGTCCTAGTGGGATCCCACCCATACCTCTCAAACCTCATAGAGTAAAAAATCTGGACAAAGCCTAAAATGATGGGGGGACAAATAGAGACAGGTTTTAAATATTGCTCTTGTAAACTTAGAAAGCTGATAGAATAATAGGTTTTGCATTAGCATGAATTTTCTGAAGGATGTAGAGTCTTAAACTCAAATATTTGACATTATTTAATGACTTCAATCCTCAGCTATTTGCCAGAAAGGTACAGATTTTAGAAGGAACATATCAAAAATATGAGCCAAAAATCTGGATATTCTGCGGAAATCTGTATAGTTGAGAGGTATGATCCCACCACAGCGGTGAGATTTGAACTATAACTGTTGTGGAGAAACACAATTCATCTCATCAGTAAGCAAATAATGGCCATCATGCTGCATTCCAACAAAGGTATAATGCATACAATTTGGCACAAGCTGCTGTGAATGTTACTGTTTTTCTAAGCAGGTGAGGAAGACTACAATAGTCAAGCAGTGCACATATATAATCATCAGTTCTGACATGTAGTAAACATATGGAGATTTTCCTGACAGGTTAGCAAGTCTGTCACTGTTACAATGACCTATTTCAGAGGGAAGCTGACGATTTTTGCCGAAGGGTCTCAGATGTCTGCCATCAGCCTGCTGAAGCCTACAGTAAGTTCAATCAACCACAACTTAGCAGTTACATTATAATAAAAGTATTTCATAGCTGTATTTGTATATGGTAACATTTAAAGTTAATTTCATGACTGTCTGTACTATTAAGAGTAGTACTAATGTACTTATTATGCACATACAGCTGTGAATGATATGTTGTAAATATTCTTTTTACAATCTGGCATGACTGGTTATGACAATTAGCTTAAGTAGGTTAGTAATGAGTGACAGTGACTGATGATCTCCTTTGTCTGGGATCAAAGCCCATTATATGTCATTATGTAAATGTCGCTGTTTACATATTTGATACAGAAATAAGTAATTTTAAGCCGTCTAATTTATTGGCAAGTATGCAATACATCTATATAGAATATCTGTGTTTCACTGATGTATAGAGCACTTAGGCTTCAGTTGAGTACACATTTCTCCATGATCTAAATTGGTTTGATAAGCATGTGAATGCTAAGTAATACAGACATACATTATTAGTGTGTACATTGTAAAACGGTTAAACACTGATACATGCTACTGACATGCACTGGAATATGCTGTAATACCATAGAAATAATGCTGATGTTGTAAGGCATTGTGCTGTATGTTAGCTCAAACTGTTCAGCTTTGGGTGAATGTGAATGTCTCAGGAATGCATCTGTTTTTGAATCCTGTTATAGAGTATTTATATTTCATTTTGATACTTACATATTGGAGCAAAAATATGAGGTAACTGTTCAGATATGTAAAGTTTTGTTATATATGTAATAATTATGTGGTGCTTTAATGCCTAAAATACTTAGGCCTTGGATGACTATGTATGTCGCTGTTATCTAATACATTCTGCAAACATTCCTCAGTAATCCTTTATAATGGGCTGACTGTTCTGTCACCTAGCTTAACCCTTTATGCAGTAGTCCAAATTGAAAGCCTCAGGGACAGTGAGAAATGTGGGTTCGAATCATTGATGCTATTTCTATATTTCAGTAAAGACTAATTAAGAACAAATGTGGCAGATACTTGCTTGTTCAGTTATGCAGTATTACTGTTTTAAACATCAGGTATGCAGGAGGTGCATTAATGCCTATAGCACTTAATTCAATATAAATTTAACCATTATCTGCAAAGTTTCTGGAAGCATACCAGTTGTGTCACTATGGCTGCATGTTTATCTCATTGCCAATACATATATATTTTAGCTGTACACCTCTATTGGCACAACATATTCAGTTGTATTTTAGCATTCACTGACCCCCTACATAAGTGAAAGGGTAATGTTTCAACACTGATATACATGTTTTTCTGTGTATATATGTCTGTCAAGTGCATGTGAACTCTGAAATGTTACAGGTTTTGTTAAGTGCTATGACCAATGTGATAACATTCAGTCATGATCATGTGGTGTTGTATTTCAAATGTACAGCTCATGTTTAAAGTTGCCTTTTACTTCAACATTACCGTTCCATGTCTGTGAATTTCCCTGCTTAGTCATGCAGTTCTGCTTTTAAGCTACATAAATCTGTGTACACTCAGCCAAGACAGATTAGCTAGGCAAGCAAGTGCCAGGTTTAGAGTGGAAACTTAGATGAGACTTGTATGTTTAAATCTGTTCCTCCAGTTTACATACATTGCTCCTCATGTGTGAAGTATTGACGGTGACATAGCAATGACTGAATGTGCAAAATGTGAACTTATATGTCATGTAAAGGCTCTAGAGCATGTGATGCTCAGTATTCTTTATTGTTAATTCTTAAATACCAAATGATATACACTCAGCTGACAGAATTCTTCTGTGCTAGTAAAATTTAATTTTTTTCTTTTTGCAGGTGATGAGGACAGAGCCAAGAATTGTGTGTTGTGCATTGAGCAGATGCACAGGGTAGAGGATCAGAGGTGGAAGACAGGTATGTGTTCTAACTGTGAACACTAATTTCCCCAGGAGCAATCATAACATTGTTAAAAAGCCACTTTTGTTTGTAGAATCCTGTAGACTAATAGTAATGCAAAACTACCCATGATGCATCTACAAAGTATCTGCAATGATCATTGATTTAATGTGACTAACATTATAGATGTAATGCAAAATTGTACTTTTGAGTTATAAGCAGGACATGCTTGAGAAAATAATATTAATTTTTAAGTACAACCTGAATGACAGACATATCTGTGCAACTGTCATAGTGCTTTCAGCTGAGATGTTTCAAGTAAAAGATATTGGGCCAGATTCAGGAAGGCTTACACGGAGTTTAAGAGTAGTGTAAGCCTCCGTGTAAGCCTCCTGATTCAGCAACAGCCCAAATCTCCGTGTAAGAGACAGCTAACACGTCTCTTACACGGAGTGGGCGTGGAAATGCTCAATACCTCATTTGCAGCTCCAAGATATGCAAATGAGGTATGTGAGCGATCCACGAAGCTCAAAACCAGTCCGTAACGGACGTGTTATGCAGAAATGTACTCAGCTGACAACTGAGTACATTTCTGCAATTAAAACGGAGCTATGTCAGCTCCAAATAAAGGGTGCATTTGTTACATAGCATGCCAATGGCCAAATATGTGGCCATTGGCATGAAAGTGTTGCAAAAAAGTTATATAACTTTTTTTTTTTTCACGGGATTTATGTGTTTAACTGTAGCACACCGCAAACGGGTGCGCTACCTAAAACTGAAAACCGCTTATAAGCCCATAATTGTGGGATTTATATATTACATGAAATGTCAATGGAGGACTTGCAGAGCAAAACAATATGGCCTCCGCTTAGTGGTTGTCAAGGGGGAAGCTCCGTGTAAGATATGTAACTAAGCATTACTAGGCAATCCTATGTAAATGAGGGTTACAATACTGAATCACACTGCCACATAAGTAATGAGCACTTTCTGAGTAGTGTAAGAGTTAGAGAAGGGGAGGAACAGAGTAAGAGGTAGGTGACATCATGGGGGAAGGATAGAAAGAAATGTACCAGATTGGAGGGCAATGTAAGGTAAGAGATGACAGACAGACATCAGGGAGGAGGTGTGTCCCAACAGAACACTAGGAATGTCAAGAAATTGAGGGCATACGCTATCCCTACACTCTAAGTTTCTTGATATGCATGCAGGCAGCGCTGCAAGGCAGGTTCAACATGTGGGAGCGTGTTGCAAACTGTTTACAACGGTTTGCGCTGGCGCACGTGTAAGGCGGTGTGCTGCTTTAGCATGAATCAGCCTAGCTAACACCGTAAGGATGTGTGCGCTGTAACACCGTAGGGATGTGTACACGCTTAAGTTACTGTGAGCGTGTTTAAGCCGGTGTGCACATTGCTCCCCTCAGGAAACAGAGAGGAAATAGGAAACAACCAAAATACAGGGAAACTGCCAGAAGATACTACTAAAGTTAATTGGTGGAAACAATTAAAAATGCAGCTAGGCCCAAACCAGCA
>NC_056727.1:842736606-842801715 GCF_019279795.1 Protopterus annectens | reverse complement strand
ATGCACCTCATGCATATGCATGACATGCTGACATCACACAGTTTAACTGCAGCCTCCGTGTAAGAGTTATAACTCTTACACGGAGGCTTCCTGAATCTGGCCCATTGTCTTGTTACCTGTTTTGGAAAAAGCAGGTAATGGTAAACGTATCTGCCCAGCAGTGGTGCTTACTGACTTTTTTGCTCATAGTTTACCTATTCTATTGTTGAATGGGTGCCTGCTTTGTAGCAATTATTATGAAGCTGGCAGATGATTTCTGCCATTTACTTAATTTCAACTTCCCATGCACTTCTGAAGTAAACACCTGTGATGGCTTGTTTAACGCACTGTTCACACCTTTATACTACAATTGTTGTGCCCAAAACCAGTTCTGTTATAATTTCATATCTGCTTGTTAAATATCCACTGATCAGCATTATAGTGTTTTACTTGATCAGGTACATAGTTAAGAGTAACTACAAATGCAGGCGGTAACAGATATACATTTCTTGAAGATGGACACTGTGTGGAATAAACTACATTGATAGATGTCACATGTGGTCACTGTGTTTATGATTGTCAAGCTTTTCAGTGGCATTCTACTGCATTGTAATCTTTTCATGTTGTGATGTCAGTCATTACCCATTTTGCATTGTTAATCTCAACTGCATATGGTTATTGATATTTCCACTGCTTGTACAGCATACAATCTATTGTTAAGAACCATCTGTTATTCATGGGATGTCAAAATGATACCTTAGTTGTACATAAACCTCAATTACAATTGAGCTTAACTCTACTATGAACACCTCAACTCAGTTGTGTCAGGCACACATACAAATAATGGGCCACAGAAAGTGTCTGTGTTTTTTTTTTCCAGGCATTCTGTCTGCATGACTATGTTGTATGATATATATCAGGGTTATATCACAGGCCCCATTTAAAATGCTATGTTGATGATGTCACTGACACCTTATACTTTAGTAATTGTTGTGAATATATGTATGTTATCATTGCATGATTCACTATTGTGCCATGTTTATCTTGATGTGTTATTATATATGTCCTGCTTTTGTACATGTTTTTCAGGCATACTGATGGGCATTTCATACTTGCAAGTCATAACAGCATTTTTTCATATGAATTTTGTATTGCATGTCATGTAATGTACTGGGGTAAATTAAGAGCAATCTATGATGGACATAGTGTCCCTCACATGGCCATCTATTGATATAATCTATACATATTGATAATAGGACATTAGGAATGTTGCATGATACTGAATGTACACCCTCTACCCACAGTCATTTATGTTATATAATGTATAGAGACATATTATGGACCATATTGCCTGCTAAATTTGTTTAAATGACACCTGTATTGTATTCTGATATACCTTCACCAAACATGTCACAGTTAGTGTCATATTATTCTGTCATGTTAGCAGCATAACATATCTCTTTCATAGGTGCATAAGTTAGTACTAGGCTATCAGCCCTAGGGCCTATACAAGCCCAGCCATAACAATTCCTTGGATATTTCTTCCCACAATATTTACTTCCCTGGACCCCTGTCTAGCTGACATGATCCCCGGGGAGAATTTCCTATCTCCCATCCGATTGTCAAGTTTCCTTTTGAAAAGGGCCAAGGAGGCGTCCTGCTTGACATGTATGAGCAGTCTATTTCAGAGTATGGGGAGTCTGTGTCAGGAACATGCAGCATGTTTTGTTCATTGTGATGACAAGGTTTAGATCCCTGGAGCATGTGGCTCTGAGGGATTGGGATTTCTTTAAGTGGAGCATTTCCAACAGCTCAAGGTTTGACATAGCCTTGTATGTTAAGCAGAGATTGCCTCTGAGTAGACAATATGCCACAGGGTATAGCTGGAGTTTTTCTTAGATGGTCAGCATAGGACATCTGTTTAGGCCTGTGATTCTTTTAGTGAGGTATTTCAGCGGCCTTTCCAGCTGTTGCAGATGTCTTGTGAGGTACATACCAAATGGGGCATTGTACTCTATAATGGGTCTAATGAGGGATGAGTACAGTGGGACAATGACCTCCTTTTTTTCTGGATGAAAAGCCCTTAGTGATGAGGTGTGCTACATAGAAGGATTTCCTGACTGTTGTGGTGATGTGGTTATCAAAGGTGAGACCACTGTCCACCTGTGTCCCCAAGTCTCTCATCACACTTTCGGTGTTTAGTGTACTGCCACCTATGTGGTAATTCATGGGTACATGTGTTTTCCCAAAGCAGATAACTATACATTTCTTGGCATTAAGCTTGAGCCCATGACTCTGGCACCAAGCATATGTTTCTGTAAGGCCCTTTTGTAGAATAACCACATAATTTGGGGATTCAGTAATGGCTCCCAGTTTGCAGTCATCTGCGAACTCTGTTAGCCAGAGTCCCTTAGTGTTGGTCTGTACTTCAGAGAAGTAGATGCCAAACAAGAGCGGTCCCAGGACTGAACCCGGAGGTGCTACACTTGTCACTTGTCTGGAGCTGGATTTTGAGTTGGCTACTTTTACAGTCGGGGTTTTGTTAGTAAGCCAGTTGACAGCCCATCGAGTGATGTAGGGATTTATACCCAGCTTAGTAAGTTTATCTATGATTCCAGAGTGGGGGATGGTGTCAAAGGCCTTGGCGAGTTCCAGTATTGATTTGGCCATCACATAGTCTTTTATGACAGGGATGTATTGCATATGAATGAATAACTGACAACAATTTTTTATGTATTGAAATTCCTTTCCATGCATACGTCATTACATACAGTCATACATTATTGTGATGTGACATAATTAACCATTTATGCCCATAGAGCATGTCAGTCTGTTTATAATAGCTAGTCCTAAATGTGGGTGCACAGGATGATGACAGGATGGACGATGATGATGATGACAGATCCAGACCTGCACATGCCAGTGTTCCTTAAAGAGATCAACTACCATAGTAGGGAGAAGATTTACAGGACTAGGTCCGGGAGCTGATGAATGACATCTTTCAGACACAAATGAGGAATGTGATGGGGAACTTTTTCAGGACATGGCAAGCGCCATGTGCAACTCCTTCCTAGAGATTACTGGGGAGATCATTTGTGATGTTTGACACCATCAGTGTAGGCCCATAATACTACGAGTATTGTCCATGTGATCTGATTATGTAATGCTGCTACCATAGTGTGTCCAGTTTCAGAAAATGTAATGTATAGGCAACAGTTGTGCAGACATAGCTTATTGCTGTCATGCATAGCTGATATACATCCAGCCATACACTGTGGGTAGCATGTCATAGGTGGCATTAGGTTACTTGTGATGTATGACAGACATTAACATAGTACACATGCATTATGCAATTGCATTTACATGATGTGCTGTATGTAATGCATACATTGCACCATAAGGGCAGGGGTGCTACACATTAACTTTATGTGTATACTCCTATTCATGCAGTGCAGAATAGTTTTATGTACAATACACTGTGGCCCTGTATATGACAGTTAGACAATTGCAGTTACCATGATGTAAATGAGGCACTATTGTCCTGCATTGTCTGACTGTATACATGGGTAGGATTTAAGCAGCTCAGCAAATGTATTTTCCCATATTTCTCACATAACATAGTGGAATGGGTCCATTTCCTTTATTTATTCATGTTATCCATTTGCATTCATTGCATCCATTTCACTCCTGGTTGTTGCCATCTTATGTCTGTGAGGATCATAGGGTCATAGGAGATAAATAGGCTGACAGTCCTAGAGCCTTTCTAAGCCTAGCCATTCATGCATCAGTTTTTCCAATTATCAATGTCCATGGGAAGAATGACTTTGATATTTGCCTGTGCCTTAGATAATCTAAAAACTGCCCCTGTCTAGAAGGGCCACAGATGAAAAGCCAAGAGTGAATTTGTGATTTCCTGTCCATTGGTTCAAATTGCATTTGACTAGACTTAGGGAAGAGTTTTGTTTCACATGAATAGGGAGAGTGCTCCAGGGAAGGGGCAATCTTTGAGACCTGTCCCTCCATGTTTTTCTATGTCATAGGTGAGGTTGGGATCCTTAGATCAGGTAATTCTAGTGCTGTATGTTTTGCAAATAAGTAGCTGATCCATCAGGGCTAGACTGGAGAATGCCTTGTAAGTTACGCATTGATCTTCCCTTGTCCAACACCAAATGCAAACACACAGGCTGATAAAACAACCACCTAAGTGGGGGGGACTACACCCCCAATGTACCCCTAACTATATATATATATATATATATATATATATATATATATATGTATATATATATATATATATATATATATATATATATATATATATATATATCAACTTCAGGATTGCACTACAGTTTCTCCTACGAAAATAAACACATGATAGTCACATGCGCAATGATCAAATCAAATATAGCCCAAAACTGGTTAGACAGAAGTAAAATCACATGGGAAAAAAAAAATTATCTTACTATCAGAAACATTTGAAAACTCTTTTAGAAATCCTAGGACATCACCATCAATATTACTTTACATAATTAAGGAAAACTAAAGACAACTAGTATAGAAAAGTGTATACCCACAATAACAGTGTACAGGTCATGGCAAACACATATAAGATGAACATTAAGGTGACATCAATATATATATATTGTACATAGTACAAGACAGAAGGATTAGTTAGGTAGACTAGAATATCTGGTTGCAATGTTTCCATGTCACATGTTGTATACTATCTTTATGTAAATGTCTGTTTTACAGCTCATTAAGAACAGCTTGGTTATTAGACAATTCTGTATAATTGTTACCATAACATTGATGATTTATGTTATGTATATTGTATTTGGATGACTGAAACTTGATATTCTAAGTACCTTGTATGTATATTTTCCATGTCATTTTTTTCTTGTATTTAAATAGAAGATGAATGTAATAAAAATTATATTTGAAAAAAAAAAAAGGATTGCACTACAGTGTGGTAAAAGGGCATATGTCTACATGCTGCATAAGTGCTTACTTGCCCTGGGAAACTTGAGCCATTCGTGATTATGTGTTGTCAGGATTCTTGTCTCGAGAATGTGAACATCGGTATTATAGGATCCGAGATTTAGAAGTGGACCCATTTATATACATTCATAGAGGGTCTATATTAGAACATCAAGGTTTCAAAACTTCAAATGTTCTAATATCGAACCCTATTCAGCGAAAGCTGAAAACATCGAACATACAGAATAGTGAATTTTTTCCTAGGGAAAAAATTCTCTGTTCCAAAAAAATACATGCAACACAAGCACACCAAACAAACAGCAATCCACACACATACATCTAAAATCTTACACCTAACCCTACACTAAACTATACACACACCATTAACTATCCACTTACCTTAACCCAAACCCTAACGCTTAGATCCATCACTATCGCACACTCACCTCACCTGCGCTCTAACCCTAACTCACCTATCCCGCCCTAAGCCTCACGTCCACACAATTGCACACTTACCTGACCTGCGCCCTAACCCTAACTCACCTAACCTGCCCTAACCATCATGTCCACACAATTGCACACATACCTAACCCACGCCCTAACCCTAACTCACCTAACCCGCCCTAACCCTCACGTCCACATAATCGCTCACATACCTAACCCACACCCTAACCCTAACTATCCTAACCCACACTCAATCACACACTTACCTGAACCTGACCTGTAACTTTCCACCACAGCGGTGAAAATACTGAAGCAAGAGAAACAGAGAACCGAATTCTTTCCCTAGGAAAAAATTTGGTTTTCTGTTGCTTCGATATTTTCAGCTTTTGCTGAATAGGGTTCGATATTAGAACATTTGAAGTTTTGAAACTTCGATGTTCTAATATAGACCCATTCATAGAAGCATTATGACGGAATTCATAATTCTTGGTACATATTTTTCACTTAATGGATGGATTGCTATTGATTTTTCTTCTTTTATTAATTTTATGTCATTTGTATTTAACTTGTATAATTCCCATTGATGGACATTGATAATGCACAGCCTGGTTTATGGTTCTATTTTCTGGACATATACAGATTTGAAGTGACTGCTTGAGTGTGCTGACATTGACGGATATATCTGTTTTGGATTAAGTTATTCTATGTACACTGAGGCAAATTAGTTATTACTTGAATATCCACAACTTTTGCATAGAACACAGCCTCCACTGAAAATGGACACCTACCCAGTCAGACTTTCTGAGTAATCAAATGTCAATAAATAAAATAAATATATTTATGTTGTCCACATCCATAAGTATCTGTGACTCCAAAGTAAGCAGTGTATTAATTTTTTCCAATGGGTCAATACAGCAATCTATGATTCATCACAATAGTAGCCTCGTCTGATATGCTGTTCCTTCTGTGCTGCACTGTCATCACACAAAATTTAAGTGAAGCCTCTCTGTCCTGCTTAATGAACCTTCTCAGCAGGTCTGACAAATGAGAGTAAGGCAGATGTTTGATCTGCATGTTTTCAAAAGAATGAGTATGCCTGTTATATAGGGTCATACGATCATAGGAGATTACTAGGCTAATGGCCCTGGGGCCCTTACAAGCCTAGTCAAGAGTTCATCCCCAAAAAGAAACCTCAGTCAGCACCTGTTACCCCATCAATGAGGAACACAACTATATACTATATACAAGACCATTGTATCTCAGGTATTTACCCTTTCTTCAAGAACAGTGCTCATGTAATTTGCAAGGGTATGGTATACATGCCTACACTGGAGAGATTCATGGGAGTGACCCCCTGTAAAATGCTGTGTATTGTTACAGTGAGTTTTAATTTGCATTGTTTTTTTATTTTTTACATACTGAACATGTATGTCTGGCAGTTTAGTCATACAGGCATTGCAACATTTCCTGAACATCTCTCACTCTGTTTATTTACTTTCTTAGTATTTCATGAACTTCAAACAAGCAGTAATATACCCAAAGCACCAAAGCAGGCAAATAAGGCCACACCCCTGTTGGCAGGTTGCCCCCCCCCCATCTACGTCTATCTATCTATCTATCTATCTATCTATCTATCTATCTATCTATCCATCCATCCATCCATCCATCCATCCATCCATCCATCCATCTATCTATCTATCTATCTATCTATCTATCTATCTATCTATCTATCTATCTATCTATCTATCTATCTATCTACCTGTCTATAATATTTTCTTTATCTCAATGTCATTTGCACATTTAATGATTTTGACTGGAAATAAAGAGACTAACAAAGTGTAGCAGCAACCAATATGCACATCCTCACCCTCTTGCTGGTTTTATGGAAGAGACTTATGGCTAAGATATGAGAAAAAGTATTAGAAAGTACCCTTCTTGTTCTTGCATGCTGGATAAATCTATCACTTAGGGATATGTGACAGGCATGGGCAATGTTTATGTGAGTACTTGTAGCTGTGTAGTGGTATCAGTAATCACTCTGGAGTTATGCAAGGAGGCACATTGGTCTTGCTGGATCATAATAACACATTAATGATGGATATACACGATATTAAGAAATGTTAGTTTAAGGCTACACATGTTAGAGTAGTACTGGTAAATGCTGGGGTGCAGTTAGTTTGTCCATTGTCCAACAAGAGGTTTTTGATAATAGCAAGTCCCAATAATGTTCAGACTGCTAATATAAAGACAGGTGAGTGGGAGTGGCTAAAAATGTAGTTGTCTATGACAGAATTTACATTCATAAGAGGTTATTGTCAAAACCCATCTGATACAGAAGGATATTCTAAATAAAGAAAATATGTGATTTAATGAGGTGTCACATAAGGTCATGTACAGCTTGATAAGGAAGCAAAGAGATAGCAAGTGCATGGATGATATCACTTAGCAAAGTTTTGAGAATATTCTAGAATTAAAATTTTCTAATACTCAAAATGCAAAAAATCCAAAAGGAGAATGATTGAAATGTTTGATGATATCAGGCTGGCATGGGTACTTCCCAGGACTAAATATATGAAATTAAGTATAGGTTGGTAATCTGAAGATACTTGTGCAGATTATGTGTCCTATATCTGTACATTGAGAAATGAGAAATGTATGTTTTTGATATACTATGAACTCCCAAATTATTATTATTATTGTTATGGTTATTATTTATTTAGTTATTTATTTATTTAATTAATTATGTTGCAAGAAGGGCATATTGAATCAAAATGTGGAATTTTCTGGTAACATTATGCAAAATGCATTTTGGGTGAAGCATTAAGGACACTGTAAATTAGAGGACTGGATGGATTAGCCCAGTAGAAAAGATGCTGAGGAATGAAAATACAAATGCAGATGACAAATGCAATAAAGCAAAAATCAAAACATATAAAGTTATAATTTAAACTATTTCATTATAATGGTTTGGAGATAAATATTGGAAAATAAACACAAATCTACATGTAAGGCACGGATACAGAGATGGCAATTTACAAAAGTCAGTAGATACATGTTTTTGATTTGGAATATTAAGAAATTGAGCATCTTTGTATGTGCTAGAAATATTTTCATTATATGGAGATCGGGTATTGAACAGGACAGTGGTATAGTGGTTAGCACTACTGACTCACAAGTTCACTTCTTGGCTTTGGTTTCTTCTTTGTATTATCTGTGGGTTTTAGCCAGGTAGTATACTTGTTTCCTCCCATATCCCAAAGAAATGGCATAGATAAATTCGCCATTCTCCAAACTGTCTATAGATTTGTGATGTGTGTGTGTGCGTGTGTGTGTGTGTGTGTGTGTGTGTGTGTGTGTGTGTGTGTGTGTGTGTGTATGTGTGTATGTGGGTGTGTGTGAGTGTGTGTGTACAATAATGGCAGGATTGTTTATGCTGCCATGTACCCACTGAGTACAAAGATGGTCTCTGGCTCCCAAGTCACTCTAAACTGGATAAACTGGAGATCAGTCAATGAATTAATTAGTTTGGGGAGTTAAAGAAAGGATATCCTAGTAATGATTGTTCTTTACCTGTGGAGAAAGTTGATAAAGCAAATTAAACAAGCATCATTGCACAATTACTAGGAAAGGGAAATTCAGAACAGGAAAATGAAAAAAAGGTGACAAGACAGGAGAGGACAGATAAACAGCAAGAATTTGAATTACAGTTATTGTTAAATTCTGCACAGCTGGAAGGGAAAAGCTGGTGGAATCCAGAGGAATATTCTAGGAAAGGGTTGGTGATAGATGTGGTAGAAATAGAAATGAATAACTCCAATGTAGAGAAAATGAATTAGAGATGAAGTAAGAAGCATGGAATTCAATATCATACAATGTCACAAGTATACAGTGTGGAAAAGTGAAGAATTGGAGAGCGAGAAGTAAAGAAAAAAAAAATAAACAATTAAGGCAGAGAATCATAAGAGCAACAAAATGGGAAATATGTACAGGATAAGTTTGGATGACTGAAAGTTGATCGAATATGGTCCTTAAATGAAAATGCACCTCCTGAAGGGTATATTTAATAGTTATATGTGAACCCTATGATATCATTTAACAAGTAACTAGAAACTGACTTAGAAGAGGGAGGCTATGGTTAAATAGATGAGAGCTGAGCATAACTATGATTTTGGAATTGGAAAACACCTTTCAGAATGTAGCCCTCTCCCTAACAAGTTTGCCAATTAGCCACAGGGAGTACCATGTACAGGGCAATTTACTTCTTTGCTAGTACATATAGAAAAAGACTCATGAAGTAAGTCTCTTAAAAATGGATTTATGAAAAAAAAAGTAATCATAACACACAGTTGTAAACCGTGGCCCACATATATATTTTTTAATTTTAGTAATAAATGCATTGTTTTTGAAAGGTCTTAAGTTTTAATTTTTTTTTTAAAGAAGAGATTGTGAGAGATGATAACCTGGAAATATTCCTAGATGAAGAGCTCAAGAATGCCATTTAAAGTTGTAATGATAAGGAGGGGTGACTTGAAAAAAACTGTTTTGCAGAAATTTTATTTTCTTATGTGGTGGGCCTTATTCTCATCAACATGGTTAATGTTACATTTATAGGGCAATTGTAAGATAAGTTTAATATACATCTTTTTATTTAATTGATGATAAAGGTGAAGGAGCAGATATGCAAAAATGGAGACCGATTAGTCAGTTAAATTTTTAAATCATAATTTGGAGAATAATAGCTGTAACATTATTAAATGACTGGCTACAACATTTTTTGCAAAAAGAATAGGCATGTGCCTTGTTACCATTATGATTCTTGGAGAATTATGGTGCAGGAGCTGTGAGTGGAAATTCATTTGTTTCTGTAGATCACACAGACTTTGGTATATTTCATAGTTTTCTTAGAATATTCATGGTATAATCTGTACATGAATCCTAACCTCCTTGTCAATACCTACCTTCACTGTGCACCTTTTGCCTCTAGGAGGGAAATCAGGTTAGAAGTGAGATGAATTTGTTTCACTTTTTCATTTGTATTTAATATTTGTTAACTGGACAGTGGAGAGGGACTTTCACTTGGAACAAAAATAGATACACCCAGTATTTAAAGATGCAACTCTCAGCATCAATCACAATTTCCCTTAAGAGCAGACAAGGAACACACTCAGTCTGGGGTCTGGATTTCCCTATCCCTCTCTCCAGTCCTTCAATAAGACTACCCACTGGCACAGCTGTAGAGTTGAGACTGCAGCTGAGTTTCCAAGCCAAGTACTTCAACAGCCTCTCTGTGAAACTAGTGCTCTATGACCCTGTTCCAAGTAGCTGACACACACATTCTTTGATTTTTCACACCCACACACATACCTGGGAAAGGCTGGTGCAGATTTGCTAACTATGACCCCTTCGGCCCAGAGTATAATGTAGTTAGTGCACCCTCTACTGCCCCTGCCCTACCTGTGGCACCAGGTAGTACCTCCTCATGGGATGGAGCCCAATCCTGCTCTGGGAGTGGTGGAGGAGGGGGTGTTGTCACCTGGGATGAGCTGCTGGTCTTGGTGCACAGGATAGTTTACCATGGGTTTGACCCCTGCCTGTGCTGGATTGAGGGCATGCTGACCAACCTGGTGGGGCAGCCTCACCCCAGTGCCCAGCCTCCAGCACTGCCACCATTGGGGCAGTGAAGAAGCAGTACTGACAGACCCATGGGTGGGGTTGTGAGTCATGCTGCTGCTATCTGAAGGCACATGAGACTTGGATTCCACAACGCCCTCCCTATCCAAGGTGTTCACCCCCTCATGTGTCACACACTCCCCTTGTCTGCTTGTTTGTCGTGTCTGTCTGCAAATGCATCATCACCTACCCAACTTACCACCACCACACATACCTTTGTCCCTTCCCCAACATTACACTCTCACCATAAAAAAAAAAGGGGGGCACCTGTCCCAAAAAAAAAATATCAGCTCATACATAGTTCTCCATTTTGCACACGTGTCCATTGGACACATGTAATTTGTTCCAATTGGCTTGAAAATGTAGTTATGTTGTCTTCCCCCTCTCTCTGGGGTTGAGAGTTGAAAGTCATGTACAAATTCTGCCAAAGTGCACAATTGTTGCTGTACAAGAAATGGATAGTTATGGCTCTTTCCTACACCCTTCCTGCACATCCCTACCTGTCTTTCAGTATGTTTTCCCCTCTGCTTGCACCCCATTTCACCACTTTCCTATCTCCCCATTTTTATTTACTTTATATTTTTTAGTTTGTTGCTGCATGCTGCGCTGTGTCATGCAGCTTTGCTAAGCTCAGCTAAATAGAGTTACATTCACTATAAGTGTTTTCAAACTTGTAATACACACTTATAAACACCTGTCCCATATTTCAAACCCAAAACCATCACACCTGCAGACCATTGCATTAATCTGCCATACCACACAACTCTTAATTAAAACAGGTGATTTAAAGAAAACATAGTAATTGCCAGTTACAGTCATTAAGTGTGTTTCAGCAGAGCTGTGCACAGGCCCATGTCGCACAAACTTGATTAAAATGTAATTAAAGTAAAAAGATTAAAAATGGAGTGTACTGTGAACTCTGATGCAATAATATACCACTAGAAAGCCAAAGACATAATAATGGATGTAAGTGAGGCCTGCGATAGCAGGTAAATGTGCCATTCAGCAGCAACATGTAGCAAGACACCTTCTAAGGCATTAATGGCAAAATACATGTTCAGCTGGGAGCCTGGTGCACACATACATCCATATAAAGCCACACACATACTTATGGTTGTAGAAAATGTATGTCTTAGCCTGTACATGTGCACATATACCTTGCAAATACACTTGCTGCAGCAGTGACTGAGTAGCCGAGTCTGTTAATTGCCTTGCAAATGGTACATTTTGCCACACACAGTCCTGGGTTCAAATCAAGTGGTGTGTAGAAGTGAATTTACATTATTGTGAAGGCAGCAGTTAATGAGTGAGTCATGCACTCTTTACCCACACAATGCATTTCAAATGACATGTCTGTTTTTCACTAATGGAGGACACAGGCCTGCAGGTAGGAACACACTTCACATATGCCTATAGAAAAATGTATATGTGCATAAAGTGTCACGTCATGCATTAATATGGATTCACACAAAATGTCAGCGCAGATACTGCAAATGAGGGCCACTAATATCAGAGTGTACTACACAATCCTTCCAATGCCATTGAGCCGATAATCTCAGATGCACAGCTAATGTATACAGTGGAAGTCCCTGCTTGTAGCAAAGCCTGCCCTCATACACACTGAAAATTACTACCAGATTGTAACACATGGCCTGGCAGTTGCTGTAATGGTGGACATATTCTTATATTTATACCCCATCTTACCTAAGGACACACCAAACATGTTGCCTATCACCGTGTTAGTGATACTGTTGCCAAACATGCTTACCTTAAACACATGTCTTATTAGGAGTGGAAAGGGTAGTCTCACTCTGGCTGTGCCTCTACAAGCATGACACAGCTCCCAGAGTTACTCCTATAGGTTGTTGTCCTCCAAGGTGTTCACACTCTCTGCCTATGTCTATTACCTGCAGCAGGAGCTGCAGCCTGTACCACACACAACATATCAGAAAGAGGCTCTAATCTACATGAGGGCCTTATATATTGTACAGCGGTTGCAGGTAATTGGCTGATGATAGTGCAAATCAGCTGTGTTAGCTGAAATTAGCATTTCAGACCCACAGATAGGTTTAGAGGCAATCACCTGTTGATGAGAAGGATGTTTAAAAGGCAAGAAGCTGGCTAAGGGGAGCAGTCTGTATGACACTTTCCTTGCACAGAGCATGCCTTTGTGAAAACTTTACAATCACCACATATCAACAGAGGAGTACTGCACTCCAACAGGTATGTAACTGCTTTTATGTACAGTAGGATGCAGGTGAGTGAATAGACATATGGGGAATAGGGAATACAGCATGAAGCCTGTTGTAGACCTGTGATAATGACATGTCATTCATCTCCTGCTGTGTTACACCTACACAGGATATAATACACATCAAGGGTGCATTGTCTTTTGTCATTGTGGCACACTGGTCTTGGACTCTCCCTTTATTATGGTTGTAATAATACACTGCTAATTGTGTGGCGGTGTTCCTATGCTATATTATTGGAGTGGGGGGGTTGGCCATAGGGGACGCACCACAGTATTATTAATTTAACATTTGTTTGCCAGGATAGTCTGACTGGACAACAAGTGGCCATTTCCAATGGAGTCTTGGGGAGAAAAACTCCATAAGTTTACAGAGAGAAGAAAAATTTACAAAAGAGACATTACAGAGTAGTAGCATACAGATTGTAGACTTTACAGCCATTAGTATACAATAAGAGGATGTTCCCCCTTTGGTACAAAATATACAATGAGAGTAGACAAGAACCTGGTAGAGCATTGCAAGATATTTCACAATTGAATAAGAGTATATAAATGTTTAATTTTCCATATAAACATTCAAGCAAATATACATACTAAGAGTGTCTATATATATATATATATATATATATATATATATATATATATATATATATGTATGTATACACATACATACACATACATACACATACATGCACATACACATATACACATATATACATATATGAATTATATATATATATATATATATATATATATATATATATATATATATATATATATACACACACACACACACACATATATATATATATATATATATATATATATATATATATATATATATACATGATACACTCATATATAGGTTATTGCTCACACTAGGATAGGTATAGTTAGATGGTGTAGTTTGTGTTGTCCAGGACAGATGGCATGTAGAAATAGTAAGTGGACGAGGCTTTAGGGGGTCAATTACAGTTGCATAGATGGCTGGTGAAGAGGTATGTTTTAAGTAGGCTTTTGAAGGAGGGTATGGAGTTTTGTAGTCTGACCCAAGTGTTGTGTGTATGATCATACAGCAGTATCTGTCATGGCACATACGGGAATATCTGATTATTGCTACTATCTCAGTTGTATCCACACACTTAGCATGTTTGAACACTGCAAAGTATGACATGTGTAAGCAAGCAGTGGATAGTGCCAGCCATGTTGTCCTTGCTGTATCTGTACATAGTATACTTCCACATATGTGATCCTGTAATGTAGTCCCCTTTTTTTGTTTTTCGTGAATCATGTATTGAAGATGCCATGCACCCTTCTGTGATGTGGAAAATAAAATTATACTTAAAGGACTAAGGCAACATCATCACATCCTACTGCCCAGGGGGAGGCAAAACAGGGAACAGCAGGCTGCAGTGTGAGCAGACCTTGTTCGTGATGTGAATGGCATGGGCCATCAGGGCAGGACATGTGAGTAGGTTTGACACCGTGCAACAGACATTATTAATGCTGCACAATGAAGGGCAGCAGATGTAGCCAGGGATCATGCCATCACTAGTGGAAGCCCTGCAGTGGAACAAACACTCAAGTCCACTGAGGAATTCCTGGCAAAACCATGCACACATAAAACAGCTACCTGGCATTCATCTCACCATATGTCATGGAGGTGGGTGTCACAGTTTCCACGCAGAGGAGCATGCAGGTAGGCTTACTGTGATCAGCACTGTAATACTGTAGCAGTCAGTGTGTCAGGCTGTACATACTTTTACATGGCTGCTAGGTCTTAATTCTTTGAGGGGTGTTTACCTCAGTTATACTCTCATACTCAGAATGTGACAAATACAACAAATAACACAGTAGGTACTGTAATGTGAGATATATAGATGTATTACCTTGTTGTGTGGCAACATGCCTTGGTACTGACATAACCTCATCCTCAACTTTTCACACGTCTGTCAGGTATTGGCCAAGACCATGGTCCTGCTGCTGGTATGAGTAACACTGTTTTTTTAAGGAACATTTATATTCGATTAAATTTAAGTGGCAAAGTAATGCCCTATTTAAACATAATGACATGTGTAAACAGAGTAGAATGTTTTATTTAACATTCTGGAACAGGTACCGAAGGATCCTGGTGGGGGGGGGGTAATCACAGGAGTGTAGTTAAACAAATAGAAACACTTTGGCAGTGACAGTTAAGAAAAGATAAGCCTCCTGGTTTAAATGAGGCATTTACTCTAAAATGCCTTTTAAAATACAAAAGATTGAAAGGACATTAAAATAGGCAGTGAAACATGTATTTCAATATATTTATTAATATAAATGTACTGGATTTTTATGTGTTGTTTTATTAAGTATAGTGTCCTATTGCTTAATTAAAAGGTAAATTGCACTGTCATGTTTTACTTGATTTAACTGAAATGATTATTATAAAGGTCTTTAGTTGAATGTATATTTTGTTCTGAGGAAGTCTATTTTGGACAAAAGTGGAGATTAAAACTTTGACTGCTAATCCAATTGTGGGTCTTTGTTATTATGAGTATTGGTGGATTTTTCATGCACAATAGTGCAGGTATTCATGTACCGCTTTTTTACTTCTTATGACAGTGACCGAGGGGGGGGGGTGGTATCTGTCCCCTACATAACCTGATGTCAGTGTCTCTTTGGACTCTGATGATGATAATGGTGGCCACAGTGAGGTACAAGTGGGGCTGTTGGGGGCTGAACCTGTCCAAGAGGTAGACATCCCTCTTCTGCCTCCATTGTCCCTGTACACAGTCAGTATGCCCACACATACCCAGTCTCTGGATGCCCCAGATATTGGACAGATAGAGCATGGGGACATTGAACAGTAAAGTGTAGCAATCATGGGTCCAGTGAGTGTAGACACTGGCCATAGCCAGAGAGTTGGCAAGGTCTCACACTGGCGGATGGACAGGGGTGCTTGTAGGATGCCTGCTATCCATCTACCACCTGTTGCTCGTGTCACATCACAGGTCACTGGGTGCATGTTGTGGGTGATCATGGAGGCACAGGCACATTTTGAATGGAACACCAAATGTATGCTTAGGGTCATGGATGCAGCACAGTCTGACATCTGTGACTGCCTCCATGCCATTGGGGACACCCTGGATCTGTTGACTGATGCAGAGGACAGAAGTTGGGCTGAAACAGTGTCTGTCTTGGATCACACATTATCTGTGCTGGAACGTGTGGTTGGAGATGAGAGTCAGACTCTTAGACATAGGTCAGCAATCCCATCTGCTGAGAGTCCCCATGACCATGCACAATCACAATCATATAGTGGCAGTACATCCAGCACTACAGAGAGGAGTGTGGTGTCCACACCATGACATGGCAAGCCATGGGCTTGTGGTCCTGGGCCTTCCCTTGGGGGACAAAGTCCCAGCAGACAGCAGTCACCATCAGGTACTAGCACCACTTTTGACCTTGGGCATGGAGGTGCCAGTGCAACTCCTGGCACAGCCAGTTCCCATATTCGGGGCTGGACACAGTGAACTGTCAACTCTACCATGTATGTTCCAAAGCTGTCCAACATCCACACATGTAGGGCTAGCAATGAGCTTGATTGTGTACATGTTAACACTTACACACCACTGTCAAACACAGGTCACCTCCAGACACATGCAGCACCTTTCCATGGTCCATCTTACCTGCCTCCCTTCCTGACTCACACATATGTTGTCAACCATTTGGGTCATCCTAAGCCTCATGCACCCCCACAACACCATATGCAACTGATGATACTTGTGCCACATCCCTGTCATCCTTGCCACTGATGCAGGGAAATGAAGCTATGTGTCTGATGCACAGGATGACTCTTATTAGTTTAGATGTACTTGTGTAATGCAGTGTTGTTTTGCCATGCCACTTGTAGTGGTTAACAACAGATACTGTATGCTGGCATTTATCATGAGTATGCCACATACTTTTGTGTACCTTATGTTGTATGATGTTGTAATGGCTGTATATTTACATGATGACGGGTGCATCACGGGCCTGTTTATGTTTCTGTTTCAGGGGTTTGTTGGAATAATCTATGACTACACAGTGGGAATAATGCAGTACAGGATGTCATGTCAGCACAGCAGAAATATGTCTTCAGCAAGGTACAGCACTATAAGTGCATGGCTCCATAGCTTCATATGTGTGTAACAGGCTAACAAGGACAATGGTGGCATTCATCGTACTCATGCATCCCTAATCTGTGAACAGGGCTGCTACCCTTAATACATGTCACCAGGGTTTTGGGAACTCACACCTCTACAAGCTGTGGTGAGGGTGATGACCTGTCTACAAATATCCTGTGTCAATACAGACAGTTTCCTGACACCAGTTATGATTATCATGCTCTGCATCCCATTGTGTAACCTGCACATGATGTGTGTCACAGCAGATGCGTGCTTCACATGCATGGGAGGCCTGTTTCATGTAGGGTGTACTGTCTGTCTAACATAACTGTATCTCCAGCATGTACTTTGTATACCACAGTGATGTTGTAGATGTGTAGAGCAGGTGAGACATATGTTATTCCTATCATGGATATGTGGGAGGTACACAGTGGGATCCGACACCTCCCTGTATGGAGCCAGACGCATCCCCTTCAAAGCATTTAGAGGACAGATTATATACATGTGCAGTCATGACGATAGCAACGGTGCCATTGCACACAATGGTAGCTGTGATGACTGCCACATTCAGTATAGCAGTGACAATCTGGGATTTACATCCCAAACCTGTCAGTGTAGTGTGTACAACAGTGATTGCATCCCCTCATCAGTGAGATTCAAAGGCTACATTACTCTCTGTGTCCATAACTCCATGTGTAATGGCTCAACTATATGTGCTGTGCAGACACTACAATATTTTGCAGGGGTGGATGATGTCCCACAATGGTTCCACTTGAAACCATCGAATGTTCAGAACATCGAAGTTCTGATCATCGAGACCAGAACATCGATGTTCAGATCATCGAAGGTTCAATGTGGAAGTGCCAGGTAAGTAAAAATGTAAAGTTTTGAGTGTATATGCAAGGCAGCAAGGTTCCCTGCATGTTTTGTGTGTGTGCGAGTGTGTGTGTGTGTGTGTGTGTGTGTGTGTGTGTGTGTGTGTGTGTGTGTGTGTGTGTGTGTGTGTGCCATCTGAGTTTTGGCATTGCAGGTAGGGTACGGGAAATCTCCCGTTTAGTGCTACCGCATATAGTGGTAAACAGGAGATTTCCCTTACCCCACTGTAGTGCAATCTTGGAGATGGAATATTAAAGTAGGGGGTGTGGGGGGCACAGCCCCCCATATAGGGGGTGCAGGGGGGTGAAGCCCCCCTGCATAAAATATTTTTTGAAAGTTTATGTCTTTTTCTGTGGTTCACTTTGAACCTCCGATGTTCTGAACATCGATGTTCTGGTCTTGATGATCAGAACTTTGATGTTCTGAACATTCAATAGTTTCAAATGGAACCCCCACAGGATAGTATTGTGCAGTTGTTGGCAGTTAGTCTTTGCCAGTGGCTCAAAGTACAACTGACTGTGTCCTAGGCCATCCTGGATACCTGTTGGCTCTGTGTGGAAGTCTGCATATTGGGAGCTGTCACAATCACCTGCTAATGTATTCAGCAGACGTTACTGGCACAGGCTGTGACTGTAGAAAGGGAATAGGTAGTTGGGGTACACCAATAATGGAGGATAGTGAACCGCACTGGTGACCGGTGTCATTGCTGCGCAGGTTAAAACTGCTATCTTCCCAGAGTATGACGCTTGCCTATCCACCAGCAGACATAACACTCTGTACATGATGTACACAGTTTCTAGCAAGGCCTGCTGGCCTGATATTGTCATACTCCTTGTCAGGCCATGGTTGGTGGAGTGAGACATATGTCCGACATCCACTGCATAGTGCAACAATCAATGCACTTTGCTGGTTACAGCCGGTCGGCATAATCTGGCCTTGAGCAAACGTGACAGTGTTTGGTCCAGTGTCACTAGGTGTATGACAGTGTCACTGCTTGTATCCATGCTAACTCCTATCATGGCATTTCAGGTGACATGACTCAGATATCTGGGGACATCACTTAGCACTACATGCTAGTTGTCCTCCATGCAAGTAAGTGTTGTAGTTGCTTCCAGCATGTTGCAGGAAGAGAGTCATGCAAGGTGTCTGTACAGAGCACAGACAAACACATTAGGGAAGTGTAATATGTACACACTGTGTTGCTTAGTCATGCTGCGGCTCACTTAACCAAAGGATGGTCCAGGTCCTTACTGCAGTGCTGTGACATCTCCACATGGGGAACCGATGTAGTGCATCATGTGTTTACCAATATGGGTGACCAGTACAACCCCCACCCCCCAAAGTGAGGTCCTTCCTGGTGGGATCTGGCCACAGATCAGTCTCCTTAAAACTACCAGCATGTACCCCCCTTGCAGACAGTACAGACATATATGTCAGGACAGCCATTTATTGCCTTCTGTGGGATGGCTTAAATAGTGTGACTGCACTTCCCCCTTCAGATGGAACAGACAAGTATGCGGAGCTCTACACCCATGCATTATGTCAGCAGCATTAAAATGGCATGAACTCAGCTGTAAGTGCCAGGAGGGACACAGGCTCATCATGGCTCAGCAAACCTGACTGATGGACAACTACCATTAGAAGGCTGTACAGTAACAGGTGGACATTACTGTGTGACAGTTGGAATGAGGGTGACCCCTTACATGGATCCATTACCTCCTCAGCTGAGAGAAGCACATAGTGTTGTTGTGATGTTGAGTAGACATGGTACATGAAAAAAGTAACCACCTATGCAAAGCAAAACCACACCGCACAGTGTAGTTACATCCGTGACCTCATAGGACAGGCCCAGATTGTTTTTGACCTCATATGTCATGATGCCACATGTGATGGGTCTAGACTCATACCTAACCTGTGCACCCACATTGTCTGTGTAAGCTACACTCCCTTGTCCTCACCACATGTGACACATGACATTCCTACAACCTGTCTCATAACTTCCATATTTACAGAGCAGTTCCTATCAGAAGATTCACAGCATCTATTGCACATGCTAGCATCCCAGGATGTATCCCACATATGATCTCACAAGGATTACTAACACTATTGAGACACCCTTCATTCATACTGACACTACTGGCTGTACACCAACTGAGTGGACAATGGCAACTGTTATACTCTTGCACATAAGTGGTGCATCCACTGACTGACATAACTGTACACTACTTCATCTGAGTATCCATATCTGTGGCTGTAGGGGTGATCATCATGGAGCTGACCAGCACACACATATGTTTTCTACACACAGTTGACTATACACAGTTTGGTTGTGTGAGGGGGAGCATGACTGTTACATGTGGTGGACATTCCCAAGGCAGTGACCATGGACCTGGGTGGAGGTACATCAGAGCATACAACCCTCTAGACTCAGCCAAGCCATCTCACTATATCCTCTGCTCAGTCAACATTTACAGAGTACCCACTTAGGCATCCAAGATACTATCATTGTAGCGGTCACTAAGTGTCCCATTGCTGTCACACATATGCAACATAGGGGCATCTGCCACCAATAGCTGATCTGTCAGCAGCAATGCTCAACAGGGTGCAGTTCTAGGCCCTCTACTGCTTGGAATCCATTCGACCACAATATACATGACTACTGACTGTGACTAACAATGTTGGCTGATGCATACAAATTGTGAGCACTCATAATGTCTTTGTGGTATGCCACTATCCTGCAAGAGGGTATTGTGAACACATGCCTGTTGACATTGTAATGGCCATAAACCCCATGCAAATATATATATATAGTATTAGTTCCATCAGTTAGACCTATGTACCTGGTAAGTAGCACATCAGTCACAACATGTGACATACATAGTCAGGGGTGAAAGAACAAGTCACACAGACCTGGCCACACAGGTTTACACCTAATGTGCCTCAGATCACCCTGTCTCTACAGTGTTATGGCAGGAATCTTATGGCATAGCTGAGGGCATGAGCAGATGACATGCTCATAACCTCCAAGTTCTCTTCCCTCAGCATGCCAGTATCTGAGTGCAATGGCCATGTGGTGATGTGACTTTCCAAGCAGTACTGGCAATTGCACACAACAGTATGGTCCCTCACAAGGTCACTTCACATCTGCAATATGTGTTTCATGCTGCTAGTCTGCAATGAGTGTCATTATCACCTGTATCATATAGACTACACAGAGGTGACCTGTGCCTTGCACATGGGGCAATGTATGACCCTGCTGTATAACATATGCTGCTATCTGTAGGATGCATAGTAGATGGATAACCCACTGTAATGACATTAACCTCATATGTGACGTTAGTACTATATACTTGTGGGAGAGAATTGTCTAGCAGACTTAAACACACCCTTGAAACAGAACCCTGCCTAATAGCACACAGAGCACCACAGTGCACCTCACCACATGCCATCTGTATGAATGGCTGCATGACCTTTGCCTCAACCCAGGATATTTGCTTGTGTCTCTTATGGACTGGGGTAATATATGCTGATCCTGTATCTATGGGTATAAAGATGTTCATGATTGTGAGGGTTGTATGGCAATTATGCCAGCAAAGTTCAAATGTCCTAAGGTTCCATAACGTGATGTAAAATGCTCAGAAAGGTTCACACACAACCACGGCTACACTGAGGCTAGCACCACTTCCAATCACTACATACAGGACATGCCAAGGCACACAAGTAGTGCAAGTTGGCTGCATGTAGATAAGAACACTTACCTATGTAATGGTAGACACTACAGATCACAGTTCGTGATGCACACTATACACCACATGTCTGCTAGTACTATCATTTCAAGACATACTAAGCTTAATGACATCAGCAGGCCTTGTTGTGGTCAGTCCTTTGGGAGGCCACATCACATGCTAAAATAAAATACTGCTAAACCCTACCTATTTCTATTTTACCAAGATGATCATATTTTAGCCATTGGGGCATCCACACAGACCAAGTAGCCTATATTGAGATTAGAGCCCCTTCCTATCTTGCCTTACACACTGTAGATCATGGTATTTATCACATGTGCTATGGCTTATGTCCTGATACTACATTATCAGCTGGTAGTCTTAAGGTGGATTACACCATCAGACCTTGTAGAAGAGGGCAGGTTGGAAGCCAGCATCAAGTTACAGGGCCAAAAAGTGCATGACCATTGTAGGTGAGTAGCCCATGAGGACATGGCAGTTGTTTTGCAGGGGTATATACACACACACACACACACACACACACACACACACACACACACACACACACACACACACACACACACACATGCACCAAGTAGCCTGCTGTGAGATTAGAACCCCTACCTATCTAGTCTTACACACTGTAGATCACAGTATTTATCAGACATACTTCAGCTTAAGTCCTGGTATTACACTATCAGATGATAGTCTTAAGGTGGATGACATCATCAGGTCTTGTAGAAGAGGGCAGTATGGAAGCCAGCAGCAAGTTACATTGCTAAAATGTGCATAACCATTGCATGTAGATAGCCTATGAGGGGATGGCAGTTGTTTTGCAGGGGTACACACACACACACACACACACACACACACACACACACACACACACACACACACACACATGCACCAAGTAGTCTGAAGTGACATGAGAACCCCAACCTATCTAGTCGTATTAACTATAGATCACAGTATTTATTGCATGCTCCACACATTGAGTCTGTTGTATATGTGATTGCAGGCACAGTACTTGTGCATTACACAAACTAGGCTTGTGTTGAACAGCATCTGTGGTCTGCAGAGTGTTATTGCTTCGTACTGTTTTCTGCATCTAGTATCCTAGCAGTAGGATAACTGTTATTATCCTAGCTATGTGTGTACATTTTCTAGTATGGCCATATGTGGCTGCTTGCAGTTAGATGGGCAAACCTGTGGGCAAGAGCAATGTGGCCTGTCCATGTGTGCTTTGACAACATTATACATTACACCACCTGCTCACCTGCATCTCTCTACATGGTGACATCCAGCAGGCACAAGGATTTGTAGGTAATTGGATCATGTACTGTTGCACCCTTAGTTTGGATCCTTTGAGCAACAGTATGGATGTGTAATAATGCAGATTTACTCACCATTATTAGGGCATGTAGGACAATACAGACATCCACACACATATTTATGTAATTAACATCTATATATAAATGTAGCTCTGTGTGTGTGTGTGTTTGTGTGTGTGTGTGTGTGTGTGTGTGTGTGTGTGTGTGTGTGTGTGTGTGTGTGTGTGTGTGTGTGTGTGTGAGTGTGTGTGTATGTGTGTGTGAGTGTGTGTGTGTGTGTGTGTGTGTGTGTGTGTGTGTGTGTGTGTGTGTGTGTGTGTGTGTGTGTCTGTGTCTGTATATATATATATATATATATATATATATATATATATATGTGTGTGTGTGTGTGTGTGTGTGTGTGTGTTATGTAGATATATGGGGGGAGAGTCTGTGCATCAATGTGATATATATAGCTATATATATCGGTATAGATCTTTTTGACATTACATAGCAATAGATATACTATGTATATGAGAGAAAGATAGTGACAGATGAATATGTATACTTTATATCTGTATGTATCGACATATCTATACATAACAGGTCAGTCTGATGATGGGGCAACAGAACTGCACTATTTTTATTTGGGCATGCCCAGTTTGACTGTCAGTACTTATAAAGTGACTCCAGGCCACCCCTACCTGTACTCCAGTCCAGGATTTTATGTGTCACAGACAATACCTCTCAGCTGTCCAGAGTTTCAAACAATGTCCAGAGTTTTCGATCATGGTCTGTTCCTCATAAAATTTGTGGTTGTCTGGCAAATCACTTGGATGAACTTAGGTTTAAAGTCACTAAATACCGACATACATTTGAGTTTCTGACTTCAAATCTTTCAGAAAATTGTCTGTTAAAACAAACCCTGTTATTTTAGCAACTGCTTACGTTTATGAGAGCATTATTTAACATATGCCCCTAATTGTGGGCCTTTGTCCCCCTATTTTGTTGGGCTTTGAACAGATTTCCTGCACTAAGAGGTTGAGAGGTATGTTACAGACATTGACATCTGTCCCTTTTTTGCAGTACTGCCTCAAAATGTCCATGGCATTTCCCAGCTGTCTGCTGTACTTAATATGTGACCAAGGTTCATAATGTTACACCAAACACAGATTGGCAGTCTGTGAAAACATCAGCATAATAATGCCTCACATGCATAAGATGTGCCTACTTCCAGATTAGAAGAATCAACACCATCACCCATACTAACTTTCATAGTCCACTGAGCCACACAAGCTGCCAGACAGAGTGTGATCGAATTCTATGTTACAGCCCTGAGATTGCCAGGTCTGCTGGGATGCCATTGCTGACTTACTGTTAAAGCAGTTATATGGGAACACTGCTGTGTTGGGTGTGGGGGGACAACAGCACATGACCTGCTGGGATAGGCAGTAGTCCAAATATCATGTGGCCCCTCAGTTTAACATCTCCCTTGACTGATATAGTGCATATTCCAACCATGAGGCCTAGTGATTATTAGGGAGCACATACTATTGAACTGGGTACATGTAGTCCCATGTGGATGTTATGTCTGTCCACATAGCCCACCATATTTCCTTGCATAAATGCATCAGATCCATACATACAATGCCATAGTATAGTAATCCTTACAACTAGTGTGTAGGTTAGAGACTTACAATGCAAATGCAGCAATTGAAAGGACTGTAGTTCAGGGCTGACTCTGTGTGATGCAAGCAGCACACAGCCAATACATGGATAGGTACAGGTTGTGTGGGTTGTGTGGCATCAACGCTTTTACTATATGTATGTGAGTAGGTGTAAGGTGTTATTCCTAGGGCCCTAGGTTGTCAGCAAATATGCTATGCATTGTCTATTAGCCAAAGCTAGGGCATACTGGGCACACCTACGTCTACCTACAGGGACATCATCAGGGGTTCCTCTTCCTAGTCCTCCAGTGACTGTGGCTATGGTGACATAGTAATTGGTGGGGGGCTGTGTATCCCTTCCCTTTGCTGATCTTGCTGCAGTTGTTTCTGCAGAATCATATTGTGTAGCATGGCACATACTGTGAACATATAGGCACAGGTGACTAGAGAGTACTCCAGGGCTCCACCAGATATATTGAGGCACAGAAACCATAACTTCAGAAACCCAAACACACACTCTATGATGTTCCAAGTTTGTGCATGTGCCTCATTATCACATTCTTCAGTGGGTGGGTGTGCATTTCTGATGGGTGTAATCATCCATAGTTCTAGTGCATATCCAGCATCCCCCAGTAAATGGATATGTGGGATGTCCCTCCTAGCAAACATCTGGTACAACTGTGATGCATCCCAGATATGGTAGTCATGATAACTGCCAGGGCTGCCAGCCCACACATTCATGATAATGCCCTGGGCATTGCACATGACCTAGCAGTTGATGGAGTGGTACCCCTTGCGGTTGACATAGATTCTATCCTCCTCACTGGGTGTTGAATTGTTATGTACATGAGTGCAAACTATGACACTCAGTACCTCAGAGTAGTGTGCTACATGGTAGAAGTGTTGCATATTGCTGCCCCTCACCTCAGGGGTAAGGGGAAAAGAAATATTCTCACTGGCATATGGTAGCATGGCATCCAGGAACTGGTGGAGTACCCTGGAAGCAGACGCCTTTGAGACCCCATCATGGCCCAAGCTTGTCTTTAGAAAATACTTGTAACTAGTATCTTAAGGGCTACACATACCTTTGTTTCCACTGGGATGGGTTCCCCTCTTTTGGCTCTGGGTACGAGTTGGGGGCAGCAGAACTCAATGAGTTCTTGTAGTATGTCCTTGTCCACCCTGTAGTGCTCTACAATCTTTATCTCATGTAGCTCCTGGAAGGTTAACCTATGCCAGAACATGCTTCTTCTTCTCTGTCTAGGCCTATTGTCAGCAGCAGCACTGACTTCAGCATCTGGCACATACAGATGTAACAGACCTGCAGCAGCCCTTAGCATTCTCTCAGTTAAAATTCCCAATTCTGTACTCCAATGGTGCAGAGTGTGGGGGAAAAAATTAGATTGTAGGGTGTATGCATACTTTGTAATGCTCTGCTGTAGGTGCTGACTGTGTGATTGACTACCTATGATGTATTCCAACTGCCAGTATATCATTAATATCATTTAATTGCCCTAGTGTAAGTTAACAGAGGTCAGATCTAATTAATATGTCACTGGGTTTTAGATACTATCAACTCTGTGGTGTGCCATGCAAATGTGCACCCCTCCTTGTAGGTAAAAAAAGCTTAGTCATCAGTGTACACATCCCTCTGACTTCAATGCTCAGTACAGCAGCAAGCAAAAAAAAAACACATGAAAACATGCTCCCCTTAGCTAAACAAAGCTTAGAAGTAAGTGCACACACCACCCCCCAAGGATATGTTCAGCACTGTGGCGTGCCATGCAAACAGTCTGAAATAAGCTAAGAAGTCATTGGACACACCCACCTCTGATGTTAGCTCCCTCCTTTTTAAACAATAACATGGTTCTCCGCCTACACAAAGGGGATATGTGGACACGATCACCCCTTTGAGCTGTTCAGTAACTCCATCTCATTTGTGTAAGGATCCAGGCTCACAGCCTGGAAACTGCACATTTCAAAGCCCTACCACATTAGCAACAGCACCAATACAGCATTGTAGATACTCCACACAGGGTCTTGTAATACATTTCTGTCATATAATATTAATTTTGTTTTTTCCAGTTTTTTTTTTTTTTTTAATAAAGCTTGTTTGCACACTGCGGTGAGCCATGCAAACATGCCCAGATTATTAAAAAAATACATTTAAATTAACTTATTTCCTTTAATTTGTCAGACAAACAGAGGATAGTTTTCCTCATATCTGTACGTGGTATGTAATTTCTGTCCATCTAGCTACATTTTTACAGCCCCTTTTTTCTGTCTATATTCCTGCACATGGAATTTTTCTGTGTATAGTATGGACACTGACATGGGGTCTGCAGAGCTGCCTGTTTGCTTGCTGGATCACTCTGCCTGCCTCATTTGCATGATATTCACCTGATTATGAGGTGATTTGCATGCCACAGAAGTTTATATTTTGGCATACTCGTGCACACTGCTCAGTAGTGCTTTCTGAATCTACAAATGTTTGCAGATGTGTTAGCAGTGCAGTGCGATGCCTACATGGGAAAAAAAACTTGTAGGCGTTATTAAATTCCTCCTCATGAAAATGCTAAATATTTATTTACAATAGACACCAGAGTTTCAATCATAGAAAATATTAAAATAACACAGATGAATAGATTCACACAGATACATTAAAACAGTACTTAACTAATTTCATTATATTTCCTGACTGATCTAAAAAATTACTATTCTCTGGTCACTTACTAGAGCGAGGCAAGTTGGTAAGTGAGTGATCCTTCTATATCAGTTTCCAAAAACAGACTGCTCTGAGACTTCAGTCTCATCTAGTATTAAAACATCATTTTTGCCCTGGATTATAGAATGACATCAAATACATCTGGTCATCTGAATTCTGATTCCCATTCTATCCCCTCACTAGAGGCTGCCATGATTTACCACAGATCTGTTAATAATACACACACGCACAGAGCTTTGCTAAGATCTGTCGCAGCTTCTAGAAGTCAGAAAAATATTTTAACATTTCCACCCTTCCAGTGTAGCAATTATTTCCCTGCTACAGACAATACAGCTGGATTCCTAGTCCATGTTTCCACAGACATTTTGTCGCCAGCTGCAATCAGAACTGCAAGATGCAATCTTTATGGCCTACTAGGTAATGTAATTTCAAACTATTTTTTCAGTGTTAGCTGGACTGAGATTAACCTCTTGTCTTCCAGTATCCAATGTTATAATATTAATTTCAACAGTTATAATACAGTCTCACATAGGTTCATAGGTTGGTACTAGGCTATCAGCCCTAGGGCCTATACAAGCCTAGCCATAACAATTCCCTGGCTATTTCTTGCCACACTATTTACGTCCCTGGACCCCTGTCTAGCAGGGTGACTGACGTGATCCCCGGGGTGAATTTCCTTTCTCCCATCCAATCATCAAGGTTCCTTTTGAAGAGGGCCAAAGAGGCACTTTGCTTGACATGTATGGGCAATCTATTCCAGAGTCTGGGGAGACTCTGGGTCAGGAACCTATCCCTTCAGCATATTTTGTTTATTGTGATGAAAAGGTTTAGATCCCTGGAGTGTATGGCTCTGAGGGATTGGGATTTCTTTAAGTGTAGCATGTCCAACAACTCTGGTTTTGACATGGCCTTGTATGTTAAGCAGAGATCGCCTCTGAGTAGACGATATGTGACAGAGTATAGCTGGAGTTTCTTAAGGCAGTCAGCGTAGGGCATCTGTTTAGGCCTATGATTCTTTTAGTGAGTTATTTCTGTGGCCTTTCCAGTTGTTGCAGATGTCTTGAGAGGTACATACCAAATGGGTCATTGTATTCTATAATGGGTCTAATGAGGGATGAGTACAGTGGGACAATGACCTCCTTTTTTCTGGATGAAAAGCCCTTAGTGATGAGGTGTGTCACATAGAAGGATTTCCTGATTGTTGTGGTGATGTGGTTATCGAAGGTGAGACCACTGTCCATCTGTGTCCCTAAGTCTCTTATCACACTTTCGATTTTTAGTGTACTGCCACCTATATGGTAATTCACGGGTACAGGTTTTTTCCTAAAGGGGATAACTATGCATTTCTTGGCATTGAGTATGAGTCCATGGCTCTGGCACCAAGCATCTGTTTTTGTAAGGCCCTTTTGTAGAGTATCCACATCATTTAGGGATTCAATAATGGCTCCCAGTCTGCAGTCATCTGTGAACTTTGTTAGCCAGATTCCCTTAGTGTTAGCCTGTACTTCAGAGACGTAGATGCCAAACAAGTGCGGTCCCTGGACTGAACCCTGAGGTACTCCACTTGTCACTTGTCTGGAGCTGGATTTGGAGTTGGCTACTTTTACAGTGTGGGTTCTATCAGTAAGCCAGTTAGCAACCCATTGTGTGAAGAAGGGATTAATGCCCAGCTTAGTAAGTTTATCTATGATTCCAGAGTGGGGGATGGTGTCAAAGCTCTTGGCAAGGTCTAGATAGGCTGTGTCAACCACCTTACCCTTGTCCATGGCTCTGGAGACTGATTCAAAGAAATCAATCAGGTTCAGTAGCAAAGATCGGCCCTTCACAAACCCAAACTGGGTGGGGTCCAGTGTTTGAAGGTTGCCAATGTCTTTGTTTATAAGTTCCATGATAATACGTTCCATGGCCTTGCAGATAAGGCTCGTCAGACTGATGGGACGGTAGTTTCTGGGATCCAAGGTGGATTCCCCCCATGTGGAGTGGGATAACTGTAGCTCTGCGCCACTCAGTGGGCACGAAACCTGAGGTGAGGCTATGATTAAACATGACACTTAGATGAGGTGCCAGTTCATATTGTAGTTCATGTAATACACAGCCTGGGATGTCATCTGGTCTCATGGATGCTGTATTCTTAGCTTTGGAGAGTCCATTTTTTACCTGTGTGGCCGTTATTACTGGAATTTGGCAATCTTCCGGTATTGAGACGGGCCATTTAGGGGGTGAGAGGGGGGTGAAGTTGGCACTGAATCGATCTGCCAGGATATTGGCAATATCCTTGGGATCAGTATATTTAATGCCATTCTGTTTTAGCTCAGAGCAGATCTGAGCATTGCCATTGAGATTCTTGACATAGTTATAGAATGCCTTGTGGTTGTCTTTGGAATCTTTGGCAATTTTATTTTCATAACTAGCTTTGGAGGATTTTATGAGGAATCTCAGTTTCTTACTAAGGCTGGTAAGGGAGTTTTTTGCATCCTGGGATTTTCCTCTTTTCTGCAACAATTTCTTCCTTTTGTTGTAAAGTTTGCTTTTGGCAGGGGTCTGCCAGATTGGCTTCTTTTTTTTTGGATCTATTCGGGATGGCAAGATTCATGCATGAGTGGATGTGGTCGTACAGTGCCTTAGTGTAGGATTCAGCAGTTAAACTTTCAGTTCCCATCTGCATGGGTGTCATGAAGTTTGTCATTTCTGACTTGAGTAGCATGAAGTTGGTTTTGGAGAAGTTTTTTATGGAGGTTTCCTTACTGGGGGTGGGGGTAGGATGTGAATATTAAGGGTGATTAGCTTATGGTCAGACCTGACTAACGAGGGGGTGACCATAGGTGTGGAGCATTGATTTCCCATGTTGGTAATGACCAGGTCTAGGATATTGGAACCCCTGGTGGGAGTATGGATTAGTTGATCCAGGGCATTGAAATTTATGAATTCCAAGAACCGTTGGGCAAAGGTATTGGTACATGAGTAGTTTTCCCAGTTAATGGCAGGGTAGTTAAAATCACCCAGTATTAGGGTGTTTGGTTCTATTTTAATATTTTCCAGTATGCTTAGAAAGGTGTAGTGAGAATCTTGGGATATGGTGGAGGATCTGTAGCAAGCTACAATTTGGACTGCAGTCTTACCTAGTGTTAGTTGAACCTGGAGAATTTCAGACGCATTGTTTTGGGCAACTAGCCTGGTGATGTGAATATCCTTGGTGAATATTGACACTCCTCCACCCTTAGTGTTTCGGTCCTGGTTTGGTGGCTGAAAAGTGTGGTAAGAGTTGCAGCCTGGTATTGCAGGGGTGCTCTCTGGAGCCTTGAACCAGGTCTCAGTTACTGCACAGATACTGATGTTCTCCATTTTAGGTGTGCCTCGAGAGAGTGCATTTTGAGGTTTAGATGTCTAGCATTGAGTAGCATTACCTTCAGATTTTGCATGCTTGTACCTGTTACGGTGGTGGTTTTGTCCTTTGAACTTTGCCTAAAAAGGGCACTACAGGGGTGGCAAGAGTCTTAGCCAGTAACCTGAATCCCAGGGGTGACAGGTGCAGACCATCTCTGGCAAAGCATCGTGGTTTGTCAATCATGTCATCCCAGGCAGACAGATACTGGATCCCTTTTGAATGACACCAGAAGCTTAGCCAATTGTTGAAGTCAATCATTTTGTCCTTATATTGTGGTATCACTCTGGGCGAAGGCAGGATGCTACTCAGGGCTAGGGTCATACCTTAATGGGCCACATGATCCGAGAGCTCTTCCATGTCTCTTCTCATGTAGTCCAGGGAGGTACGTCTCAAGTCATTCACTCCAACATGGACAAGGACAGAGTCATATTTGTACTTGTTGTGGAGTGACTTGAGTGCATGCGTTATGTAGCGGATCCTAGCACCTGACAGGCAGCTGACTGTAATTTTCTCCTTGTTCAGTCTAGTGAGTGGGACATCATTGTGCCAGACTATAGAGTCACCTATGAATAAAGTGTTAGTGTATTTCTTTTCTGTTGGCACATTTTAACACAAGCAACTTTACAAATACATTTTACAACACAAGCATCTATACAATCTATACAAATCAATTTGATATACAAATGACACATAATTCTTTACAAAACTCCAGCTAGCTATGCTGCATATGTTACGCATTCACTGCCCCATTTCTTCTAGCATAGCTGGCAATACCTCACATTGTCACAATATTATATACACTTTAACTTTTCAGATGTTCCTCAATATCAGGTTTAATTTCTATTTTTGTAACTATTTCATTATCCCCTGGTCATGAGTGAAACTTTTAATAGACCAGCTTCTTTTATCAGGGAACAAACTGAACTTACATAAATAACTGAAATTATGACATTTCGTTCTTCTCATTCTCTTGGGGAGTCAGTTAGTGCGTTGATATTTTGTGCATTGCCCCCTTATGGCAGACTTCCCCCATCTGAAGCCAAAGATCAAAATAAGTCCTCTCAGAGCTGAGGAAAAAAGAAAAGATCTTCAGACTAAGCAAACAGCTATACATAACAGCTCTTCACTGTATCAAATAGCTTTGATAATTTCCATTCAGTGGCTGACACACTAAAAAATAAAGATAATCAAATTAAAGAAAGAGCTGTTATTCTAAATCACCTTTGCTAAACTGTAGCAAAGAGCTATAATAAATCCATGTTATAGTAAATAGCACATCTGCACTGGCTTAGTAGCATTTAAGCAAGCACAATCATGATTGCCAGACTTCTTTCACTGACCCATTGTTAAACATACCCTTGAAGAGTTTGTGCAGGGGTAACCACCCCCTTCACCCTACTTCTGGCTATGTCTTTGATTACATACAGGAGCTTACTCTTACTTTTATGATTTTAAGAGATTTTAGATTACAGACTGCTGCTGGGATGAGGAAGCTAGGATTACATGTTAAAGGCTGGATGTAGTAGTGGGCTATTCAAAAGAAATTTCGTAATTTACTGCTAAGATTTGGGAAATAAAAGTGGGAAAGGTCTTGCATGTTTTTATGTTGAGAGCTTTATGTACTTATATGTCTTGTAAGGATACAGAATTTCTAATGATAAGGGTTTGTACTCTACAAGACAAGGCAGACATTTGCCTGTTGCAGTTATTAAAGTATTAATGTTTATTTCAGGAAATAGTGCCATATGCCAGTGAGGTTAACATGAATACAGATAACAATAGGAAGATATAAAGACTCAAGGAAAATGTCAGAAGAACTGTAAATTATTTTGCACAACCGACTACTCAGACAGTTGGTAATTTCAGTTTAGGAAATTACAGATGTATAAAATGGGACAAATAATGTAATTTATTAGTTATGGTTTCATGATGGTGGGTGGCACATAATGGGGTATGGATATAAGTGAATGTGTTCTCTGACCATTGTGGTCTAGTATTAGGACATGGTAATGAGCTAAATGGAGTATGTAAGGCATACTGAACGTTAAATGCATTGTTTATGGGCCTTCTTCTATTTGTTTGAGGTGGATAGAATAGTAAAGCAAATGCTTTCTGTCATTTCTCTTAGCAGTTGTGGCCTTTCACCATCTTGATCTGAGAGATTTCATCAGAATTGTAGATGTACCCTGGACAGCCATCTCTCTGAAATGATGACTGTCTTCAGAGTTGCATTCCAACTGATAGTCCAAGTAAATAGTTTTGGTTTGAGTTTAGTGTTTCACAACAAAAAGCAACATAAAATTTAAAACCCTTGACATTTGCTTCCCACTAACCTCCTTGAAATACACATAATATGCCTTAATAGTGATTAAATGGTTGGGTGGGGTAGGGGGGTGCCCTAAAACCATAGTGGCTTGTTCATACCTTTTAAGTCAATGAATATGGTTGAGAGGACATGCTTGCTGAAAGCCCACCACCTTAGCTATAATACTGCCTGGAGAAAATCTCCATATGTACAGCTGTTAAGATTAAGTCATGCAGTTATAATTTGTATTACCATGCACTTATATTAAAAGGAGAGCCCACTAGTAATGCTTGCTAATCATCTCTGCTAGTGTGGGGCTTACACCTGTGCCTCATACCTCTCAACTGCTCAGATTTTCACAGAATATCCAATTTATTGTCTTACATGTTTGGTCTGTTCCTGAGAAAATGTGTGGTTTTTCAGCAAATCAATGAGGACTGAAGTCACTAATTTGTTGAATTTCAGACTTCATAACCTTCAGAAAATGCATGCTAATGTAAAACCTGTTGTTCTTGCAACTTTCTATGTTTATAAGAACAATATTTAAAATCCATCCCTGATTTTGGGCCTTTGCCCCCTCCCATTAATTTTACTTTTGTCCAGCTGTCTTGTGCTTAGAGGTTGAGAGTATACCATGTCTCAGTCATTGTGGTAGTGCTACACCCGGCCTGAACAAATGTAACATGAAAGCACACAGATGATGTTAAATGCACAAAAATGGAGGTGCCTGTGTAAAGCACATGGGGATGTCAAAAACACAGGAATGGAGGTAACTGTGTTGATAGTTACACTTTGATATCATAGTCTGTTTGATTTGTATTACAAATGGGGAATAATCTCCTGCCTTCGTCTCTCATTTTAACACTGGAATGCAGTGACACTTATAAATTCACAGATATGATAAATCAAATCCTTATTTCATCAAGTATAAATTTAAGGCATTATATTGCATTCTGCCCCCCCCCCCAAAAAAAAAAAAAGAAAAAAAAAAACAAAGAACCGAGCTATGACTGCTTTTTCACAGAAGCAATTTAGGTACAAGCAGAGCACAATGAATAGTAATGAAGTACAGGAGACAAAGAATTATGTTCATTTTCATAATGTTACTTTCCCAAAACGATAATCTAACTGCACCGATTTTGCTAAGTTTAAATGCAATATTATCTCAAACTTTATAAAAGTTCTATTTAAATATCAAATCCAGTGCTTATGAAATCCATATAACTAAATGTTTAAACCCATTAAGTACCCATTCCAATCTAATATCAGCATTCAATGCTTTGCTATTTTCTCAAGTGACAGGGTAAAATACTGATTGCTAGATATTAAGTTTTTATTTGGATTGCTAGATGACAGATATGCATTACTCTCAAAATACTATTCACTATTCCATGGATCCCTGAAAAGGGCATGCATGTCATTTACTGAAGCCAAAACAGAAACAAAAACAGATGCACCTTCAAGGTAGAGTCCATGAATGTTGGGGTCTACTTCTATGCTGCATAATAAGTCTCTAGAGAGAGACTGAAGATTGTTGAAGAAAGATGTCAACAGATGGTTCCACTCACAGTACTGAAAAGTAGGAACATAAATATGTTTACATGTGATACTTGCCAAAGACATATAGTATACAGCACATCTTCTTCTTCTTCTTCTTTCAGCTTTTCCCGGTTAGGAGTCACCACAGCGGATCACCTATCTGCTCATGATTGGCAGTGGAGTTTTACAGTGTCGAGTTGCCAGCCCGACGCCCAACCTTCCCCAGAAGGCACACACACACAGACAGGCACTCACACCTAGGGCCAATTTAGAGTGTCCAATGTTTCTTTAAAACTTTGAAACTTTACCACTGACAGAATGGTCATAAAAATGGTTATAAAAGGCCACTAAATTCTGTGTAAGGCCTACTTAGCATCCAAACCCAACAAATCCACATTCCATTGAAGATTTCAGCTGTTTCTACAACATGTAATACATTCTTAAGTTCATTAAGAGTACTGCTGCCCTTTAATATACTCCATATATCCTTTAATCATTAAGGGAAGCCACAGTTTGTTTATCAAAGCTACAATTTCAGCAGCAGTCACTGACTACTGATTAGACAGACAACAATCAATGGTTACACAACATGCTTCACTTTCTGTAAGGTAGTATCTGCAAAAAATTAGCTTTCACATCCTGCCTTTTAAAATCAATTTTATCATTCTCCTAGAAATATACTTCATCATGTGTTATGATCACAATACTATGTAATATTAATAAATTATTGAAATAAAAGGCCTCATTCTTTTTTAGTGAAAGAATACTTGCCACACAGTCCATGGGATTTCATTTTCATCATAGTCTGTTTCACTTTTTTAGCTAGAAGCTATCCTATGTTTCAAAATCATTCTTTTACTGCATATCTTCATACAGCTCATACAGCTGCTTGCAACTATCAATGACACATTAGTAAGCTATACTTCTACATCCATTTCATTAAAATGACTTAAGACATATGTTAGTGGCCTACAATAACACAAACAGTGCAAAAATGACAGAATTTGCAGATGGCAAATATACTGACAAAAGCAAGTGGCATACATTTTTCAAATAAGAGAACCAAAGGCAGACAGCAAGTACTGTATATAATCCTAGATTCATAGCTAAACCCCTGGAGAGGAGACCACCAGTATAGAAAGACAGCTTTAAATTAATCAAGTCTCTTTACAACATTCCACAGAAATACCTACAGCAAGATTTATTACTAAATGAATTCCTTGCTTAGTATAAGATGACATGGGCTCATGCAATTAATCTGCATGAGTAAAAAGTATCATACATTACATTTTATGGTCGTTTCAGAAATTCTAATTCTTCTTTAGTAAGATAGATAGGCAACATTCAGTACTTGAAGACTGTGGGACAGATTCCATAAAGCTTGCAGAATTCGGTGTTTTACACCATTATCAGAGGAGAAGTTGCAGATAACTATGTAATATGTAAATATACCACAGTGAACTCAGAATTTCTCTGTGCACAATGGAGTATCTCAGTAGTAATTGTGCACTGTATATCAGTTGGAAGTACTACATAAGTAATGAAATATTGCTGTCAACGTATGATGTACATTTCCAAAGTTATGGAAAGAATCTCATAATCCAAGCAATCTGACATTCATAAATACATATTTTTAACAGATTTATCCAGTAAACTTACAGACAACTGTAGAATATCTCTGTAAGTCCATTATTATTGAAACATGATAGCCATCATTTACAGATTCTGATGGAATCAATACATTTATTAATAAAAAATCAATAAAAGTGAAGGGCAGTCATGCTCACATTGCCATAGTTAATGTTAGCTAACAATGGGTGCAGGACATGTGTGGGAAACACAGGTAATGCACACACCCAAGGAAATTGGGAGACAGAAAAGCAGACATGCGGTATGGGTGAAGAAGACAGACACAAAAGAGGTATGTTGGAATAGGAAAATCTGAGTGAAAGCTAGAGGGATATGAGCAATGCTTTTTGCTGGGAATAGGCCCCATTTTTTATTTTTTTTTAGGAATGGAATGAAAGCGAAAGATGGGGAAAGAGGAAGAGAAGACCATCACAGCAAGTATACACATAAAGCAAATATCACAACACATGACAACGTTTGGAAAAAAAACCTAAGGGCATTTAAATTAAATGGTCAGCACACTGAACAACATGGTCAATGGAAAGCTGTCAAACAGGGTGGGAATGTATAACAGCCATAGCTAAATGCACAAAAATGTATCTATATATGCACTATCACGTTATGACATGTTCAAAACTGTGTGTCAGTCAAACCTGGAAGTGTATCAGCAATTGTAGATGTATGTTGTAGGGTTATAAATAGGGATCACAGTACACAGTGGATAAAAAACACATATCTAAGTAGTCTGTCGGCAGTGCAAGTGTAAGCCAAGCAACATCCCAGATGAAAAAATGCAAATCTTAGAATGCTAGATAATTCTAGCAGAGGACAGAACAGAACCTCCAGTCATTCATGGAAAAGGTACAAAACCAAGCACAGTGCCAAGCAACAGTACTGCAGCAAAGTAAAAAACTGACTGCTGTAGTACTGCAGCAAAGCAAAAAACTGGCTGCTACACACACAGCCAGGTATATACAGCCATACCTCTCAACCAAACTGCATGCCTTGGTAAATACTGGTTTGGAGGGCAAAATATTGGTCTGCCACGAATTCCCATGTGGTCCCTTTAATTTCCAAATTTCCCAGAGTTTTTTTGATGTTTTTATTTTTATTTATTTATTTATTTTTGGACCATTCCTGATGTCATCAAGTGCAGGGCATGGGCAATGACATCAGCACAAGGCAGAGAGAGACACTACTACTACTACTACTTAATTTATCTTTACGGCAGTAGTTCTTTCTTCACCGGTTCCGGTAAGCCAAAAAAAAAAAAAAGAGTGTTTAGTTCTTAGGAATGGTCTTAGTTTATTTTTCTAGTATTGATGTTTACTTTGAAGTTTGAACTGTGGTCCATTACATGGGTATTACATTTCTGTACAAGACTATTTAGTTCTTACCATCTTATGAACAGTCCAGTAATATTTTTCTAGCACTGATGTTTACTTTGAACTGTGTTTACATGTATATTATATACGACAAGGGAGAGAGAACGTTTTTTTGAGTGTACTGTCTGCACTGCTAGTTCCTTTGCAAATGACTCAATTAGAAAGACTGTGTACTGCATGTATTAAGTGAGAGCTGTTAATGAATTTGTAGTTCAGACTAGAAGTTTTTTATATATTGCAAGTCTACACTGTCTGCTTTTATGAGACCTACTGTTGTTAAGGGCACAAATAGAAATGGTTTATTTTTATCTCTTGCATTTTGCTAGTTCCTTTGCAATGGGCTCAATTGGAGAGTGTTAGGTTTCTTTTCTGGCTGTTATTACTGAAGGGTAAGGGGCTTTGAATGTTCATTTTTTATTTCTTGAATTCTGCTAGTTCCTTTGCAATTAAGTGAGCGCTGTTATTAGTTTGTAGTTTAGGTGCGTGTGTGTGTGTGTGTGTGTGTGTGTGTGTGTGTGTGTGTGTGTGTGTGTAATGCCCCAGGTAGGTATAACCGGTAGTTAGCATTACCCAGACACAAGCCCTGTACCTTAGTTACAAAGAGCAAGAGCCTAAATTCCCCACCCATACCACCACTCATGGTTCAAGGAGTTTCTCAACTGTCCAAAGTTTCATACGTTTGGTCTGGTCCTCTTAAAATCTGTTGTTTTCTGGCAAATTAGTGAGAAATTAATTCACTAAATAATGATAACCATTTAAGTCTGAGACTTCTTATCTTTCAGGAAACACATGGCAACAAAACATTTTATTTTAGCAAATTTCTAAGATTATAAAAGCAATGCTTAAAATGTGTCCATGGTTTTGGGCCCTTGTCCCCCACCCCCAATAAATTTTGGCTTTTTCCAGATTTCTTATCCTGTGTAGTTCTTCAGTGTGAGAGAAGTTTAGTGCTGCTTATACCAAGTCTGTGCTAGTAGTACAACAGGTAATATACTTGCTTTTGTTGCAGAAGGTTGTGGGTTCTACTCCCACAGTAGGTAGCTGGAGTACTGTACTGGTTTGTAGATTTAAAGGGCATTGATGCTGCAGTCCTGAGACTGCCCTCTTTGGCAGAGATACCTAGTAACTATGCACCTGTTATCAATGTTATCCATTCCCTATTACAATATTACTAGCTTATTATTTTTGTAATGTAACATAGGCAATTTATTCTTTAAGGGCAACATGCACTTTCATTGCAGATGAAACAATGGAATATAAAGTTGTTTGCTAGCATCAACCTCTTCATTACTTACAGATCTCTTTAATGTGGAATTATTTAGATGAATTTTGCATTTTCTGTGAATGTTGGTTTCAATGCTATTTCAATAAATGTAAGTTCCAAGGGCAGAGAAGCTTTAATGCTAAGTCTATTGTCATTGTGAGACTGTATTGCTTTGTTTAGCAGATGTCTATTAGTATTTGTGCTATAAAATGTAAAGTAAAAGTTTTTCAATAAATAAAGTAAAGCAGATGACTAAAAGGTTTTAGCCATGGTGGTTGGTCTGTCATATCTTTAAAATACAAGTTTTAAGTGAAATCCAAACAATCATTTATTTGGATGTGATATCCAAATAAACACTGTATGCACATTACAGTGTTTATGGTAAATGGAGTGAAATATCCAAGTAATGGGACACTGGAATGGTTGCAGGAGTGAGGGCTATGTATGGTGGCCCCATTCAACCATGATTTTGTGAGGAGGGAAGGGCGGCAAACTGAAAGACAGCTCCAAGTGGCACAAACCACAAACTCTGGCTATGCCACTGAACAGTAGGTCATGGAGAATGACTTTTGGAGGTCCTAGTAAACTATAATATTATTTTGCTAAAATTAGAGCATTGCCTACCATTAAATGCCCTACTTTTAGCACAAAACCCACATACTGCAAGTCACCAAAAACAAAATCCTAAGGTTAATCGTCTTCTCCCTTCCCTGTGAACATCATTGCTACACATTTAAAAAAAAATGGTTTCCATTTACTGCAGGGTCTGGGACCATATTTTGGTTATGTTCTTCAGTTTGTGTTTGAAAGTTGGTATCCCACAATTCCACTGGAGTTGGCAGGGTTACACAATTATGTATGCAAATTGTATGTTAATTAGAATACAGAATTGTACATGTTTTTCATGGGCCTTTCTCCAGATTTTTGATGTTTCCAGGTTGAGAGGTATGTATACAACCCAAATAAACATGTAATAGAATGCATATGCCATGTCAAAGGCAACACACAGGTGTAGGTGTGTGTATATATATATATATATATATATATATATATATATATATATATATATATATATATATATATATATATATAACTGTCAGTGGCCTAAATGGAAATTACATGAATGCAATGTCAATACAGATAGACACACCAATGACATGTAAGAATAATATATGTTCACAAAATCTAACAGTAGAGCTATATAAAGAAATGTCAGGTTGTTCACATGTTCACATGAATTTCAACAATGTACAAAGAATTTCAACAATGTACAAAGGTTAGCACAAGTATAATGAGAAGAAAGATGTATAGCAAACAATAGCCAGCAACTTGTGTGCATATCTCCTGCAGCTGTATAATGGCCATAGATTTGGCACATGTTGACCTTGTAAACAAGCTAATACATGGCAATGAGCAATAATTGCAACAGATGCAAACTTATCTGCAAAACACAGTATGTACCTACAAAAGTGGAAGAAGATGGACAACCTGGGTCCACACCAAAGAAAGCAATGATAAAGCAGGACAACACGGTAAGGTTACACATTACAAATACATGTATACACCACATTGGGTGCTCTTAAAGCCAACCCAAAATACATTTAAGCAAAATGCAAATGTATGTGACATGGACAGACTGCTTTGGTGACGTCAACAAAAATGGGCAATTATAAATCACACATATACAGTAATTAGCAATAAAGTAACATCAATAGGCATAGGTAAGTAAACTAAGAATTTCCATCACATACACATATACCGTCATGACAATGTGGAATAAACAACTGCAGTGATATGTCATAGACCCTGCTCATTACTAAGCAGAGGACTGTCCTGTGAGCATCATTACAGCACATCAATGGTAAGTCAGTGGATACTCACATGGCAAAGGTACAGTGGTGTTTCAATATTTACCAAACTACATGCAGAGACATATACGTACATTATTGAATGTGTACCTCATTTTCTGAAAGGTGTGAATTTATATGAGTACTGAATGGATGTGGAAATGTAACATAGATCAAGCATGGCATATGGCACTGTTACTGAATAGATTATCATTACCACTGTCTAAACATGAACATTATATTGGCAGCCTATGCAGTCAGTAAAGTTGGACTGCCCATATGCATGGCATACCTTTATATGACTCAGTATGGCATCAACATTGCCAACACATGCCACACAGCATGGCATTATGCCAATGGGGCCGAATGACAAATGTCATCCAAAAAACATGGGCAGGGACATGAACTTCTCTTGCACATGCATGATATAGCAATACACAAATCTTAACCATACCAGTGTGGTAGTGCTGGACTATGGCAAACATGTATTGACTATGAATTTATGTCACTAACACACATGTTTACAATGTACTTGTAATATTTGCATGTTAACTGCTACTATGCATGGAGAGCTGAATGTGGAAGAAAAATGTAATATGATAATATGTGCCAAGCACACTTTGAAACATAATTAAATGTCACAAAGCAATATCTGCATTGCATGCTTGGATCTGTAACACATAAGCATGGTAGCTAAATGGTATGCATGCACAAGAGTGCATAAAAAAGCAAAAAAAATTCAAGATGGTGGTGCATACAGTCACAGCGGCCCTATTCTCTCCTTCTTGGTGCTTGTTTTCTGTGTTTTTTTGTATTTGTATGTATGTTTTCTACTGTTAAGTTCAGTCAGGCTGATCTTAGATACAGTCAGCAAGATCTCTTGCATATCAGATTTCAGTGCTATCAGGTTGTTAGAAGTGAATTCTCACACTCATATGACATACCAGAGGCAAAAGCAAGAGCACCAGGCTCTCCTTGGATTGCTATCAGCCCAAACAAGAGTTGAAGGCAGAGAAGACAAAGGAAGCAAAAGCATGGCTAAAGGTTCAGCCAACATGCTAGGATAAGGAAATATCCTCACAAGCCACCTCTTCCCTACATAGTTCTTGCTAATTCCAGATCTGTCACAAACAAAATGGATGAACTTCAGCTACCGATTTTTGACAACAAACTTGTAAGAGACTGTTGCATTTTATTATTTACAGAGACATGGCTACACTCGTGTAACAGATGCAGTCATTGAGCTGGCAGGCTTCACAGCTTTTTGGTGGGACAGGAATAAAGACTCAGGTAAGAGCAGAGGTTGGGGGCTTTGCATCTATGTGAATAACAGCTGTTCTACCAACACAAATATTATAGACAGTTACTGCTCTCCTGACCTGGAGTATATGACAATCAAATGTAGGCCCTTTTATTTACCTCGGGAGGTCAGGAGTTCACTGCTGTTATAGTTATAGCTGCTTACATTCCACTAGGAGCTACTGCTTGCACAGCTCTAGGTCACTGGTTTGAAATCATTAACTTGCAGCAAAACATCCATGCTGAAGCTGTTCATATCATAGCTGGTGCTTTCAATCAAATGGACTTAAAGTCAGTTCTCCCCAAATTTCATCAACACATCAAATGTGTAACCGGGGAGGAAAATACACTGGACAAGGCCTACTCAAATATCAAGAATGGCTAGAGGGCAAAACAGCTGCCTAATCTTGGCCAGTTAGACCATCTGTCCATACTCTTGACTCCAGCATATACTCCTGTTAGGAGAAAAGACTAACTACAAAGATTGTTAAAATGTGTACAGAAGGTGCACTCTCACAGCTACAGTATTGCTTTGAAATAACTAAATGGGATGTTTTAGAGAATCAGAATCTGCAAGAACACACATCAGTGGTACTCCACTACATAAAACCTGTGTTCACAATGTCACTGTCAGCAAGCACATTCATATGTACCCTAATCAGAAGCCCTGGATGACAAAGGAGGTCAGATCTCTTCTCAAGCACTGCAATACAGCCTTCAGGTCTGGCAACAGAGGCCTTTACAATGTGGCTAGAGCCAACCTAAAGAAAGCCATCAAATAGGCTAAAATGGCATATAAAAAGAATATAGCGGACCACTTCACCAACAAGGACTCACGAAAACAATGGCAATGTATTCTGCACATCACCAATTATAAAACCAGTAACCATATGGCTGCTGATGGAAATGCCTTGATGGCAGAGGAACTTAATTACTTTTTCACCCATTTTGAGGTGTAAACAGACTAGACAGTCACACCTAGGCACCAACAGATAGGCCACAGCAGTATCACGTCATGTATACCAGCTTCCTAAAACCATACCTTCATAGTACAAGAGCATGGTGTAAGACATGTGCCCAAAGCAGTCAATACAAGAAAGGCTGCTGGCCCTGATGGAGTGAAGGAATGAGTGCTGAAAGAATGCATGGACCAGCTCTGTGGGGTCTTCATAAAGATCTTCAATCTGTTTCTGTCAATATCTACTATTCCATCTTGTCTGAAGTCAACTGCAATCATTTCACTGCCAAAGAAAGCTGTCATCAGTAGGTTCAATCACTACCATCCAGTAGCACTTACTCTAGTCATCATGAATTGTTTTGAACAACTGGTTCTGCGACACAGTAAGGACAGTCTCTCAGTTATCTCTGATACATATATTCCATATGGAGAGTTTTTAAGACTGCATAGGCTGTGTAGTAGCGACCAAGATTTTGAAAAAGAGGTAGAAAAGAGTTTTTCCATGTTTGAAAGGAGAGGTTATAACAAAAAAAGTGTTGGTAGAAGGTCTTAAAAAGGTACAAAAGTCTATGGGCAATTACCCCATAGGCAGATATTATAGAAAATATGCACCATTGGATAATAATACAAATAAGAAGAAAGAGAAGTCCTTCACTGTAAGGCTTTACTGGAAAGGCTCACCAGACTGCTACAGTTTGCTGTGAGGGAAAGGTTGACACTGTGTTTTACGTGTATTCTGCTTTTAACTGCATATTAAAACTTGAAAAGACACCACGACTCTGTCTCTTGTAAATCAGACAGAAATGTTTCCCACCCTGCCAGCCGGTTATTGTTGTGTTCTTAAAAAACACTGTCTTTCTAGTTGCCTGCCCCTTATGTTAATTTGACCATATATCTAATTTCTTCTCTGCTTTTACTGGTTGGTGTGAGTAAGCACAAAATTATCATTTTGTGAAATCACTCCCCTTCAACTATTTAAATTTATTGGCCATCCTTCTGTATTCCATAGTACCAGAATAAAAAAGTGACCACCCCCTTTCAATCTATCTTGCTGTTTTAAAAATAGTGATTGTCCACTAAAACTTAACTTTTTAGACAGGTAAAACTTAAGTTACCTACTTTCGCATCTAACTCCTGCAGTGTTTAGGATAAGCCATTTTTTTTTTCATTTTACCTTTAAGCATCTATTGCAAGACCACAAGTTGAGAGCCCACATTCTGCCTCTCAGTAGTCATCTTGGGATTAGTGTTTCTGTTTTCTCCTGGTGAGAGAAGGAGTGCAGTTACATTATTTCCTGTAGACTGTTGATCAGCAGAAAGCTTAATAACTGCTTTATAGGTGACAGCTTGGAATCTGTGCTTATATTCCGATCCTGGTGAAAGTAGGAGCAGAGTGCATTGATTCCTGGCTCTTTCTGGTTGGAAAGTGAGTGTCTGTGCTTCACGTACTTGATTGGTCTGGTTGCTATTCAAGGCATCTACCAGAAAAAGGCTACAAGCCTGCAGACCCTTGCATCATCTTGGACAAGACTGTGGATCACCAAAAAGGTCGTAGCCTGCCTTTGGTCTTGGGATTGGTGCTAACATTTTGTTTCTGATGAGAGAAGAAGCAAAGGAGTATTGTATCCCAACAGAGTGCAGCTGTGCTGAGACCAGCATTAGTAGTAGCCAGGCAGTAGCCATTCACGCGACTCCCCTCTTCTTATCATTCTTGACAAGCTAATTCTTTATTTTCACTAAGTACTGCTTGATTTCTTCCTTACTTTAGAATATCTGCTTAAATACTTCATCTTTAAATTTACAGGGTCTACATATTATTTTTCCCTCAAGTGTTTGGCAGTGCTCTGTGCAGACTCAGACACTATGAGTGACATTTTTCCTGTAAAAGTCCTCAGTACTTAATATATTGAGCTCATATCCAGGCATGTCCAAAGGCCAGTTCCCTGTGCTTTCTTCCATCAACCCGGTGAACTTGGGCATCCTGAGGCAATGTAGCAACTGCCTCGTGTACGCAGACAACCCTCTCCTCTTACCTCCCAACACTTCTGAGAGATGTACATATATAGCCAAATTGGAAGCCAAGCACTCTCCAGCCAAGACTTGATTAGCCAGTCATGAGAAGAAGGTTAACACCTGCACTACACTACATCCAACACATAGCCCTCCAGAACATACACCACCACAACCCCCACATAGTAACACAAAACACACACCTACTTTTGCAGAGGCTCTCAATAAAAATCTTCCCAAACAATAGAGACCTCTGTGGCAGAAATGGAAACAACAACCACATCCCAGCACAAACCATGAGACACATAGCTCACATAAACAGTGTGCCACTCACCCAAAACCCATAACGCAAAACAACTTACCCAATACACTAGTCATAAGTGACTCAATAGTAAGGAACATTGATGGCCCACTCACTAGGTTGAATAAGGAGAAAGTTACAGTCAGCTGCCTGTCAGGTGCCAGGATCTGCCACATAATGCATGCACTTAGGTCACTCCACAACAAGTACAAATATGACTGTGTCATTGTCCATGTTGGTGTGAATGACCTGAGATGTGCCTCCCTGGACTACATGAAAAGAGACATAGAGGAGCTCTCGGATCTTGTAGCCCAGGCAGGTATGACCCTTGCTCTGAGTAGCATCCTACCATCACCCAGAATGAAACCACAGTACAAGCAGACAATGATTGACCAGCAATTGGCTAAATTTCTGGTGTCATTCTAAGGGGATCCAGTATCTGTCTGCCTGGGATGACATGATCGACAGACCTCAATGCTTCACCAGAAATGGCCTGCACCTGTCACCCCAGGGATTCCGGATACTGGCCAAGGCTCTTGCCACCCCTATAGTACCTTTTTTTAGGCAATGTCCTGAAGACAATATTACTACCATAACAGCTACAAGAAAACAAAATTTGAGGGTAATGCTACTCAACACTAGAAGTCTAAATCTCAAAATGCACTCGCTCGAAGCACTCCTTAAAATGGAGAACATCAGCATCTGTGCAGTGACCGAGACCTGGTTCAAGGCTCTAGAGAGCACCCCAGCACTACCAGGCAATAATTTATACCACATCTTTAGGCCCCTAAACCTGGACCGAAGCACTAAAGGCGGTGGTGTCTCCATATTTATAAAGGATATGCACACCTCCAGACTAGTAGCCCAACATAACACATCAATGATACTTCAAGTACAACTAACACTGGGTAAAACTGCAATCCAGGTTGTAGCCTACTAAAGATCCCCCACCATGTCCCAAGACTCCCACTCCACATTCCTAAACACACTGGAAAATATTAGGGTACAACCCAATACCCTTATGCGTGGAGACTTTAACTACCCCTCCATTAACTGGAAAAAATACTCATGCACCACATTAATTTCAATGACCTGGACCAACTCATTCTTACCCCCACCAAGGGTAGAAACATCCTTGTCCTGGTCATTACTAACATGGGCAACCATTGCTCTACACCAGTAATCAACTCCTCCCTGGTCAGATCTGACCACAAGCTAATCATCATGGATATCCACATCCCACTCTCATCACCCCAAAGGAAACTACTATAAAAAACTTCTTCAAAGCCAGTTTTGGACTTCTAAAAACAGAGGTGGCTAACTTCATGACAACCATGCAAATGGAAAATAGGTGCATGACTGAATCATACACCAGTGCAGTTTATGAACACATACACAAGTGCATGGAACGGGCCATACCAAACAGAACCAAGATGCTCCTCTCCAAAAAAAAAGGAAACCAATCTGGTGGTTCCCCACCATAAACAAACTCTACAACATAAGGAAACATCTGTTGCAGAAAAGGGTGAAGTCCCAAGACTGGAAAAACTCCCTTGTTAGCCTCAGCAAAAAACTGAGATCCATCATCAAATCCTCTAAAGCTAGCTATGAGAACAAAATTGCTGCAGATTCTAAAGGCAACTACAAGGCATTCTATAGTTATGTCAAGAATCTACATGGCAATCCTCAGATCTCCTCTGAGTTTCAGCACAATGGCAAAACATATACAGCACCAACTGATATTGCCAACATATAGGCCGACAGGTTCATTGCGAACTTTACTCCCCTTTCACCCCCTAAAGGGCCTATATAAATACTTGAGGAATGCCAAGTCCCTATTATCACAGCTACACAGGTAAAAAATGCACTGTCCAAAGCAAAGAATACAGCTTCCATGGGACCTGATAATACCCCTGGCTGTGTTCTACATGAATTACAAAGTGAACTGGCACCACACCTGAGTACTCTGTTCAATCACAGCCTCATTTCAGGCTTTGTTCCTACTGAATGGTGCAGTGCTATGGTCATCCCACTCCACAAAGGGGGGAGCGACTACTGACCCTGGGAACTACCGCTCCATTAGCCTGATGAGTCTGATATGTAAGGCTATGGAGCACATCATCCTGGAACATTTGTTTATAAAAATAAGAACATAGGGAATCTCTAAACTCTGGACCCCATGCAGTTTGGGTTTTTGAAAGGTAGATCATGCCTGTTCAGCCTGATAGACTTCTTCGACTCTGTCACCAGAGATGTGGATGAGGGCAAGGTAGTTCACACAGCCTACCTAGATCTTGCCAAGGCCTTCAACACCATCCTTTACTCAGAAATCATAGATAGACTCACTAAACTAGGCATAAATCCCTATGTCATAAGCTGGGTTGCCAACTGGCTTACTGATAGAACCCACACTGTGAAAGTAGCGGACTCCATATCTGACTACCGACCACTTACAAGTGGTGTTCCATAAGGATCGGTCATAGGTCCTCTCCTGTTTGGCATCTATTTCTCTGAAGTTCAAGCCAACACAAAGGGACTCTGGCTGACCAAGTTTGCAGATGATTGCAAACTGGGAGCCATTACTGATTCTCTAAATGATGTAGACATTCTACAGAAAGGCCTCACTGACACCAATGACTGGAGCCAGAACCATGGCCTTAAGCTCAATGCCAAAAAGTGCATTGTCATTCCCTTTGGGAAAAAGTCGGTGCCCATGAACTACCACATAGGTGATAATCCACTAAACACTGAAGGTGTGATAAGAGACCTGGGGACACATTCTGACAGCAGCCTCTGCTTTGATAACCACATTGCCAGTGTAGTCAGAAAGCCGTTCTCTGTGGCACATCTCATTACAAAAGGTTTCTCATCCAGGAAGAAAGAGGATAATAATCCCTCTCTACTCATCCCTCATTAGACCTATTATAGAATACAATGCCTCATTTAGTATGTACCGCACTAGACACCTACAACAACTGGAAAGGCCACAAAAATACCTCACTAAGATGATCTTAGGCCTTAGACACATGCCCTATATGGACAGACTCAAAAAACGCCAGCTATACTCTGTCTCTTATCGCCTTCTTAGAGGCGATCTCTGCTTGACCTACAAAGCCATGTCTGACCCAGAGCTGCTAAATATGCTACACCTAAAGAAATCCCAATCCCTCCATACCACATGCTCCAGGGACCTAAACCTCATTTCCACAATAAACAGAAAATGCTGGAGGGACAGGTTCCAAACCCAGAGACTTCTCATACTCTGGAGCAAACTTCCCATTCACGTCAAGCAGAGCACTTCACTGGCCCTCTTTAAGAGAAATCTTGGCAAGTGGTGGGCAATAGGAAGTTCATCCCGGGGATTATGGAAATGAGGTTTAGATCCCTGGAGCATGTGGCATGGAGGGATTGGGATTTCTTTAAGTGTAGCATATCTAGCAGTTAATTAATGGGGCGGCGAAAGCTGACACACTCTAGCTAGGCTTATAAATGCCCTCAGGGGTTGGGAGGGTGGCCCAATGGTTAAGGTGTTTGCCTTACAAACACAAGGTGCAGGGTTTGAGTCTCACAAGGAATAATTGGCTAGGTTTAAAATGGCTCGCAAGGGCAGTTAGCTTAGTACTAATCTATGAACCTATTTTAGTGGCCTTGCTTGACAGGGTCACTGGGAACTAACTTTGGGTGGCATGATGCCAGGGAATATTCTTGGGCTAGGCTTATATAGGCTCCAAGGCTGTTAGCCTAGTACACACCTATGAACCTATGAAACTATAAATATAGTTTGTTTAGTGTAGATCTAGTGCACTCACTCAATTATTTTTTGGGGTTTCTGGTACAACAAAAAGAATTTTGTGATATTTTGGAAGAAAGACCCTGTGTATCATACAAGCATGGAAGGAGCATAGGAGATAAGGAGATATGATAGTTAGAGGAAACCTCATGGAAATGAGGTTTAGGTCCCTGGAGCATGTGGCATGGAGGGATTGGGATTTCTTTAAGTGTAGCATATCTAGCAGTTAATTAATCAATGGGGCGGCGAAAGCCGACACTCTAGCTAGGCTTATAAATGCCCTCAGGCAGATAGCCTATTACCTACCTATGAACCTATAAGAGGTAGATTTGTAACTCTTAAGGTTAATATTGGAAGGTGGAGTAGCCTTAAAGGGACCTTTCCTTGTGGAAGGTATTCCTGTTATAATTTTGTGGTTAGGCTGCTTCCAAATATTAATGGAAAAATATGAGACACAAAATATTTTTATATGTGATACTGAGGAGGTTATCTATGTACTTAGATGCCCATGTAATAAATATTATGTTGGTGAAAGTAAAAGGGCATTTAAAGTTAGAATTTTAGAACCTATTAGGGACATAAACAAGTTTAGGATAGAGATCCCAGTTGCTTCACATTTTAAAGAATATCATGTTAGTAATGTGGAAGGACATCTGGTCAGTATATTAGAACAGGTTAAGGTGGATATGGTCAATAATTCTCTTTTGAAACTTAAACTTTTGCAAAAAAACTATTTTTATATTAAAGTATGCAACTTTAGTCCTTATGGGACTTAATATGGAATGTAATTGGGGGGTTTTAATTGGGAAAATGTTTTGTAATGATATAATTACTTTAGTTATTTTATTGAATAATTAGGGAAAATTGTTTTGTATACATAAAGGATGTGTGTTATTTATGTGTTTTATACTCTGAAAAGGCTTTTTAGCTGAAGTGCTAAGAGAGATGTTACCTGAATAAAATACTGTTGCTTAGAAAACTGCTCTGTGGATTTTTGGTTGTGTGTGATCTGTTGCTGCTGCATCTATTTGGTTCTACGGTGGTTTCTAACTTCTATTCCATTTTGTCTGAAGTTAACTACAATCATTCAGCTGCCAGTTCACCTTTTAACAATTATCCCAGATAGAATGGTCACTAAACTTGCTGGCCTCGGACTTTCAGAACCTACCTGCCATTGGATTAAAGACTTTCTGACTAACCATCTTCAGATGGTTAGACTAGGCCCATATTTCTCCTCCAATCTCAGGCTAAACACTGGTGTCCCACAAGGCTGTGTGCTGAACCCCCTTCTGTATAATCTTTACACTCATGACTGTGTCCCCTCACATTCTACTAATACCATAATTAAGTTTGCAGATGACTCCACAGTGGTTGGACTTATTTCAGGAGGATTAGCAGGATAAAAATGATCCATAGACCAACAGGTTTAAAACAAATGTAATTTAATTTACCAGACAAATTACATTTGTTTTTAGCCTGTTGGTCTGTGAATAATTTTTATCCTGCCATTTCTTGCCATTTGTTGGACTACAGACCTTAACTACCTACCACTTTTGTACTCATTATAAATCAAATGCATAATACATTGCTGTATCTCCCTGTTCTGCATTTTAACCGTATATCTGACTAGCTGACTTCTTCCAAAGATAAGGATGAGAAGGTTGTTGAAGTCAATTTAATAATGAATGTAAAAGTTACACTTCAAAACAATTTTTCAAATTATGGCACATATTTGCAAATGAAAAAATATTCCACAATTTTTTTTTTTTTTTGCAGAAATATAACAGTCTGTTCCAAGCTTTACACATAACCCAGTATTTAAAGAGCTGGTGTTGACAGAACATTATAGATTACAGAGATATTTGTAGAGATTCAGTGAAGAACTAAGTTATTCATTAGCATGCACAAAATAACTATTAATGTCAATAAGCATGTATGCACAGCAAACCTTTGGACAATGTGTAAAAGATACAATGATAACTTCTCACTAAACTTCTCATTAAACTTCTCATTAAAACCTGTCTCCACTGCATATATAAAATCACTGCTCAGTTAACTCAAAACATGCTCCATCTCTCCTGACAACCTACCTCCCATCTTCCTAAACCTTGCCGTAAACTCCATTGCATATCCCATTTTCATACTAATCAATAGATCTATCAAAGAATCTATAGTCCCTGACATCTGGAAGAAATTCTATACCATTCTCTTACACAAAGGAGGGCACTCGACTGATCCCTCTAACTTCAGCCCTACAGCCATCATGTCTCCCTTACCAAAATACTCAAGAAGTGTGTACACAAGCAGCTATTAAATTATCTCCTCCAGAAAAAACTTCTAACCCCTACACAACACAGCTTCTGCCCTAACCAAAGCACAGCCACCACACTAGCATCTTTCACTCACTCTATTTCCAAAACACTAGACAATAACAAACTAGCATCCTGCCTATTCCTTGACCTATCTAAAGCTTTTAATGTGGTTTCCCACAACAAACTTCTGTCAGAACTATCTGACATCAATCTCTCCAAATCTACTACTTCCTAATAATGTTGATAGTCCAATGAAGAAAAACACAGATCTGAAAATTGCTGACTGAGGTCTCACTCAGTTTTCAGGTAGCAATGGTATAGTCTGCAAATATAGCTAAATCAATATTTAAAAGTGGAGCTTATGTCATGTTATCAGTAAGTAACTGGAAATTAATGGGCATATGTTACACATTGTACCGTTGAAATATACCTGTTGGGTAGTTCCGTGGAGCACCTTCCCATTACTCTGACCTATTGCTTAATGCATCACATTTCAGGAATTTATATGGATGTATGCAAATGTGATTCCAAAACCTTTAATTTTAATGAACCTCATTAATTGTGTATGGTGCAAATGGTACTTAAAAGATGTATGAAAATAGCTGCTCTTACTTTCAGTTATACCTAAATCGTAGGTATCAGAAAAGGAAATCTGGTACCTGCTAGCATAGCTTTTGGGGGGGAATAATAGCTCATTACAGACCTATGTTAACATTACTCATTATCAAATGTATCTCTTTAGATTGATGCATTTATGGAAAATGTGTACATTATGAATAAAGTTTGTAACTTAATGTAATGCTGTGTGATTTACCTGTATGCATACAGAGGTTGATATCTGTATCATGGATATGCCATAATTTCCCATATGCAGTTACACAGACAGATGTAATTATTAAAACTAAACAGTACATAAAGACAGATTTATGGATTTTCTGGATATCTTGATGGTGACTCTACTCTCTGTGGTGTATGCATAGAAAACTACAGATTCTGACATTATCTATATAGCGCTATGTACTATGTATTCCTTTTTCTGTTATGGATATTTATTAATTGAGGAGTCTTAAGACAAGTATTAGAAATAGTGAGACAATACAAAAATGATTCATACTATCTGTGGCCTGCTTACAGACCTTAAGGCTTTCTGACACTTTCTGTAAGTTGATCAATTGGTCATTTACAGATACTTTCTGCTGATGTGAGTGGCATTCACTGCTCAGTAATGATTGTGTTGATATAAGGTCATCATGTGTAAAATGTCATAAGACAGATTGTTTCACTCTAGTTTTCTGTTCAGGCTGCAATTGCATTACAGCTACAACCATCACACATTTCTGTTGTACACATATGTTTGTGTAGTACGTTAATATGAAATGTCTGAAGAGTGTGCTGGTGTGGCACAACACTGCTGTGTTTGGACTTAAATTTCCTGGATATCCACTGTAATAGGTGCAAATCCCACAGACAGTCTCTACAGATATTACAAGTTAGTTTGCTATTTCAAGTTTTATGTATGCAGGCATTACTGTATGGTTTTATATGTCACAGTAAGTTGTTGTTGTTTGTCTTTCGGCTTTTTCCAGGTAAAGGGTCGCCATAGCGGAACTACGGTCCGCTAATGATTGGCAGTAGATTTTTTACGAAATGCCGAGGTGCCAGCTCGATACCCAACCTTCAACGAAGGCACGCCCATTTACGCACGCATATCTTTCGAATGCTACCCAACCGCAGGGAGGACATGCAGACTCCACACAGAAGGCACTGCCAAGCAAAGCCGAGAATCGAACGGGAGAACCTCTTGCTGTGAGGTAACAATGCCACTGCTGTACCACCACGGAATATATGTCACAGTAAGTATTTCATAGAATTTTGCATAGCACAGGAATGCATAGTGTTTATATGTCACAGTAAGTATTTCATAGAATTTTACATAGCACAGGAATGCATAGTGTTTACAGTAGCATAAGCTGTCCACATTATCATCTCCATAAGTGGGTCACCGCATGAATCTGAACATGTGCAGATCACTCTTTCAGATGATAAACAGACCTAGGGGGGGCAATAATTTCCCTGCACAAGAGAATGATCTTATAATAGATGACTTACAACAACATTGATGGAGAGTCCTTGGACAGGCATGGAATACACTATTGAAGAATGAAGTCTAGGCTGACCTTATCAACATGATTAATGTGGTGGGAGGTCACAATAGATCCATAAGGCCTGTCACTGCTGCTGCTCTGACATGATACTTAGTGCAGCCAATAGGTGTAAAAGTATGTGAGATTCAGGGATGCTAATAGTAGTGTGACCCATCACTGATCCCCCCTGATGAGATCAAAATATTTCTTGCATCCATGCATACAGCAAGTAGGGAATGCCACATACCCAAGGATGGGATAGAAGCAGGTGTTCCAAGCCATACATGTATGTGTTACTTTGTACAACATTGATGCATATAGAGTACATTATCTCATATTGCTGCTGCACCCATATTCATGTACTGTCATTTTTTTCAGCACCAAAATTGCATTGTGCATTGTATATCCATGCAGGATAATGGCGATCAACGTATGTGTAATGGCATGTAGCCATACAACTGCAGTACACATATGACAGTGTAACCAACATGAGTAGACTTGTCTGCATTAATGTTCACAGGTCTATCTACATCTCTACAACAGCAGTAAATGGCAGGTGAGTGTGTCCATACACTGCTACTGTGACCACTATCTGTTATCGTCTCAGCCTCATGTCATGCTAGTGCTGTTTACTGTCCTACTGCTATTTCCCTAACATTGTAAACTGCAGGTACATCCTCTGGGGGTGCAAGCTGTTCAGGTACAATTACAGACAGACCAGGTATATTAGCACATGTTCTTAGGTTGCAGCAATGTGCATCAGACCTCTGTTGCATGATATTGATATCACTGTTCTTTTTTTCAAGGACATCTGGCCAACAGGTGCTCCATACGTCACGTTAGTATCAGCAGCCCCTGTTACTGTGTTGTATATGTCATCATGTCACTATTCCACTGCCTGCATACATGACTGTGTTGTCTTTCTCTTTACTTTACCACTGCAGGATCAACACTACAACACACAAACTCACAACATTAGGAGGATACCACTGGTATGCTATTACCTGTCTTTCATACATGCCATTGCTGTTATTCCTGCCATTGTCCTCCATTTATACTGTGTCCTTCTACCCATTCATAGGACAGATTACATCAGCATCTAGTCCACAAACATGTGGTATGTCTATGTAATACCTATTGTATGTTTTACTGTTGTTAGAATGGTCCATGCTGGCAATGATGTGATTAGGCTATGACTTTGTTTTACTACATGCAACAGTTACATTTTATCAGTCTTCTCCAATGCCATCTTCCCATGAGGATTTGTTAGGTGTGTGTTATAGCTGTATCCCTCACATATGTCAGGTATGTTGGATATATAGCATAATTGTCTACTCTCTGTTATATAGATCCCATGGTCAATACACAGAGGAGACTTCATACTATGTAATTATTATCAGCATCATTTCATTGAGATAGATGTGTCATGTCTTTAATGATATCCAGCATGTGATGTAATCCCATTGTCCTGGTCTGTGTCATCTGCCTTTTCTTTTAGAACATAAACTACCGTTATCCTCCATTAGCCCATTCACTGATCCTGATGTGGGATTTGATGTTTCTCAGTATGGTAGCATGGCCCATGGCACACATGACACAGATTGGTAATTCAGTCAGGCCCAGATGGTGACAGTCATATGGATGCAACTATAGCCGCAGATGTGGAGGAAACTTGTGTAGCCATTCTGACAATGAGGGGACATTGGATGGTGGACAGAATGAGGTGTGTGGACAACAGATCCATGTTGAGACTGCTGCTGATGTTGACAATTGCCCACAATACATTGATACTGCCAATCACAGTAGATGTAGGCATGCAGCTGGTGTGCATACTCATGTGTCAGAGGGTGTTCACCTGCTCCTAAAGGCAAATGACCATCACAGCAACATCATGGATCTAACATATGTGCATTTGCCTGAGCCACAGATCATGCTTCATACCAGCTGGGTGTGCTGCATGAAGGACATGCCAACAGACATGGTGAGGTAATGGTGTCACTGGCTGCACACTATGAAAGTATTTATCTGTGGCATGGTCTTTGGAATCTCTGGCCACAAAAAGTAGTTCATCAGTGCCATAGTACAAGCAGTGTTCTGCATGCCCTGAATGTGCCTAGCCAATTGCCACATTGTAGAGGCAGGCTACCTCTCAGCAAAATAAACCTTGCCCATTGGGCATCAATGTCGATGCTCCAACATGCACCTACTTCTGCTGCTGGACCATCTGATGTGGGCCTAGCATCTACGAACAGACAATCAAGTTGCAGTTATGTTCTTTCCCACAGTATATCTCCACATGCTGGCATCACCTCATTGGTCTCTTCTGTGTAGCCACCTGGGCCAACTGTTTCCATATGTGGTCGGGGCAGACAGGACAGTGGTGTGAGCTGTCAGTGTGGGCACCCTTGACTGGGCTAGAGTAACACTGAAAGTTGATCCAGTCTGTCTGGTAGTGTCAGTTTCAACCCATGGAGATGATGATTGCTGTGCAGAACACTGACAATGTCATCTGTCTGTGTCTGTTGATAAGTCTAATGCCACAGGCATCTGACTATTTTACTATCCATAGGTGATTCCATTTATTTCACTAGTTTATCCATACTTTACATTCATATACTTTGCTTGTGATATTGCCAACAGCTCTGAATTATGTCCTGATTTGTTTACCTGTTTGCAGTTATAGTCAACAGATAGGAATGTGTTTTATAGATGTCTGCCCCTTACTGTCTGCTATATACAGATAGACCGATATGAGTCTGTATGTATATCTGTGTCAGTTGTGCCCTGAGTTGACGATCCCTGTTGCGATAAATTTGTATATTGTTATATGTTATGATTATGTTGCTATGTCTGTTGCTCAGTGTGTACATCTGTTGGGTAATTGCCATTATATGCAATCTGTGCTGCTGTGGTGGGGCAACACATGAACATCAGTGTTTCGTGTGTGTACTTCTGTATATGTGGCTTGCCATGACTCAAAGTTCTTTGTCAGATGCTGTCTTATTGCCTGGGCCTGCACATGACATTACATCCTCAGTCACCCACACCTGTGTCTTCTTCCCCCTGTGTCCCTCTGCTCCTCCCCAATACTTGTGGGATGTCATATTCAGACATCTAGGGTTCTTGGGGTAGTTCACCCACACTTGCATCTGGAAGACTGAAATGTGCTGTTTTTAGCATGTTATGTAGCATGGCACACACTGTTATCATCTGTGCTTTCTTCTCAGGTGTGTATTACAGTGTAACACCAAATGTGTTCAGCCATCCGAACCTAGCTTTCATTACATCTAATACATGCTCAGTGATATTTCTTGCTGTTACATGCACTGTACTGTAGGCGTCCTCTGCAGGGTTTGATGTTTCTCTATAAGAGGTCATTACCCAAGGCTCAAGTGGATAACCATATTCACCTGTTATGGGGAGTAAACACATATGTTGTCATTGTGGATATAGCTGGGAGGGATATCTTTAGCTTACATCCTAGCTGTGTTCCTGTACTTACCCAGTAGTAGTCCCTCTGTTTTTTCACCTTGCTGGAATGCAGCTCTCAGTCTACTTCCCCTCTCTGTGGCAGCATCATGGACACTACCAGGGTGTGCTGCCATGATGTTTGTTATGCTGCCATCTGCTGCACATAGATTCTAGCAGTTCAGGGATGGCCAGCCATTTCTGTTAATGGATATGTCTGCTACTGGATGAACTGGGGTCTTGATAGGGATGTGGGTGCAGTGTATTGCACCAAGTACATATGAGAAGTTTGCAAGGTTATAGAACTGGTGCATAACAGTTCTTCATGCAATGTGGGCAGATGGAAAGTATAGTTATCCATCTTGTTATACGTTGTTGCCCGAAATTTTGACAGGATACAAGTGCCTGCTGTCTGTGACACTCCCATAGGTTCATAGGTTCATAGGTTGGTACTAGGCTATCAGCCCTAGGGCCTATACAAGCCTAGCCATAACAATTCCCTGGCTATTTCTTCCCACATTATTTACTTTCCTGGACCCCTGTCTAGCAGGGCGACTGACGTGATCCCTGGGGTGAATTTCCTTTCTCCCATCCAAACGTCAAGGTTGCTCTTGAAGAGGTCCAAAGAGGCACTCTGCTTGACATGTATGGGCAATCTATTCCAGAGTCTGGGGAGTCTCTGGGTCAGGAACCTATCCCTCCAGCATGTTTTGTTTATTGTGATGACAAGGTTTAGATCCTTGGAGCGTGTAGCTCTGAGGGATTGGGATTTCTTTAAGTGTAGCATGTCCAACAGCTCTGGGTTTGACATGGCCTTGTATGTTAAGCAGAGATCGCATCTGAGTAGACGATATGCGACAGAGTATAGCTGGAGTTTTTTAAGGCGGTCAGCGTAGGGCATCTGCTTTAGGCTTGTGATTCTTTTAGTGAGGTATTTCTGAGGCCTTTCCAGTTGTTGCAGATGTCTTGAGAGGTACATACCAAATGGGGCATTGTATTCTATAATGGGTCTAATGAGGGATGAGTACAGTGGAACAATGACCTCCTTTTTTCAGGATGAAAATCCCTTCGTGATGAGGTGTGCCACATAGAAGGATTTCCTGACTGTTGTGGCGATGTGGTTATCGAAGGTGAGACCACTGTCCACCTGTGTCCCTAAGTCTCTTATCACACTTTCTGTGTTTAGTGTACTGCCACCTATATGGTAATTCATGGATACATGTTTTTTTCCCAAAGGGGATAACAATACATTTCTTAGCATTGAGCTTGAGCCCATGGCTCTGGCACCAAGCATCTGTTTCTGAAAGGCCCTTTTGTAGAGTGTCCACATCATTTGGGGATTCAATAATGGCTCCCAGTTTGAAGTCATCTGCAAACTTTGTTAGCCAGAGTCCCTTAGTGTTGACCTGTACTTCAGAGAAGTAGATGCCAAACAAGAGCGGTCCCAGGACTGAACCCTGAGGTACTCCACTTGTCACTTGTCTGGAGCTGGATTTGGAGTCGGCTACTTTTACAGTGTGGGTTCTATCAGTAAGCCATTTAGCAACCCATTGGGTGACATAGGGATTAATACCCAACTTAGTAAGTTTATCTATGATTCCAGAGTGGGGATGGTGTCAAAGGCCTTGGCAAGGTCTAGATAGGCTGTGTGGACCACCTTACCCTTGTCCATGGCTCTGGAGACTGATTCAAAGAAGTCAATCAGGTTCAGGAGACAAGATCGGCCCTTCACAAACCCAAACTGGGTGGGGTCCAGTGTTTGAAGGTTGCCAATGTCTTTGTTTATAAGTTCCATGATAACACGCTCCATGGCCTTGCAGATAAGGCTTGTCAGACTGATGGGACGGTAGTTTCCGGGATCCAAGGTGGATCCCCCCTTGTGGATTGGGATAACTGTAGCTCTGCACCACTCAGTGGGCACGAAACCTGAGGTGAGGCTATGATTAAACATGACACTTAGGTGAGGTGCCAGTTCATATTGTAGTTCATGTAGTACACAGCCCAAGATGTCATCTGGTCCCATGGATGCTGTATTCTTGGCTTTAGAGAGTGCGTTTTGTACCTGTGTGGCCATTATTACTGGAATTTGGCAATCTTCCGGTATTGAGATGGGCCATTTAGGGGGTGAGAGGGGGTGAAGTTGGCACTGAATCGATCTGCCAGGATACTGGCAATATCCTTTGGATCAGTATATTTATTGCCATTCTGTTTTAGCTCAGAGCAGATCTGAGCATTGCCATTTAGATTCTTGACAAAGTTCTAGAATGCTTTGTGGTTGTCTTTGGAATCTTTGGCAATTTTATTTTCATAACTAGCTTTGGAGGATTTTATGAGGCATCTCAGTTTCTTACTGAGGCTCGTAAGGGAGTTTTTTGCATCCTGGGATTTTCCTCTTTCGTGCAAAAGTTTCTTCCTTTTGTTGTAAAGTTTGTTTATGGCAGGGGACCACCAGATTCGCTTCCTTTTTTTGGATGAGAGCATTTTGGTTCTATTTGGGATGGCACGATTCATGCATGAGTGGATGTGCTCGTACAGTGCCTTAGTGTAGGATTCAGCAGTTGAACTTTCAGTTCCCATCTGCATGGGTGTCATGAAGTTTGTCACTTCTGACTTGAGTAGCATGAAGTTGGCTTTGGAGAAGTTTTTATGGTGGTTTCTTTACTGGGGGTGGGGTGGGATGTGGATGTTAAGGGTGATTAGCTTATGGTCAGACCTGACTAACGAGGGGTGACCATAGGTATGGAGCATTGATTTGCCATGTTGGTAATGACCAGGTCTAGGATATTGGAGCCCTGGTGGGACTATGGATTAGTTGATCCAGGGTGTTGGAATTTATGAATTCCAAGAACCGTTAGCGCAAAGGTGTTGGGACATGAGTAGTTTTCCCAGTTAATGGCAGGGTAGTTAAAATCACCCAGTATTAGGGTGTTTGGTTCTATCTTAATATTTTCCAGTATGTTTAAAAGGTGTAGTGAGAATCTTGGGGTATGGTGGGGGATCTGTAGCAAGCTACAGTTTGGATTGCAGTCTTACCTAGTGTTAGTTGCACTTGGAGAATTTCAGACACATTGTGTTGGCCAACTAGCCTGGTGGTGTGAATATCCTTGGTGAATATTGACACTCCTCCACCTTTAGTGTTTGGTCCTGGTTTGGTGGCGAAAAGTGTGGTAAGAGTTGTAGCCTGGTATTGCAGGGGTGCTCTCTGGAGCCTTGAACCAGGTCTCAGTTACTGCACAGATATCGATGTTCTCCATTTTTAGGAGTGCCTCGAGAGTGCATTTTGAGGTTTAGACTTCTAGCATTGAGTAGCATTACCTTCAGATTTTGCATGCTTGTACCTGTTACGGTGGTGGTTTTGTCCTTTGAAGTTTGCCTAAAAAGGCACTATAGGGGTGGCAAGAGCCTTAGCCAGTAACCTGAATCCCAGGGGCGACAGGTGCAGACCATCTCTGGCAAAGCATCGTGGTCTGTCAATCATGTCATCCCAGGCAGACAGATACTGGATCCCCTTTGAATGACACCATAAGCTTAGCCAATTGTTGAAGTCAATCATTTTATCCTTATATTGTGGTATCATTCTGGGTGAAGGCAGGATGCTACTCAGGGCTAGGGTCATACCTGTCTGGGCCACATGATCTGAGAGCTCTTCCATGTCTCTTTTCATGTAGTCCAGGGAGGTACATCTCAAGTCATTCACTCCAACATGGACAATGACAGAGTCATATTTGTACTTGTTGTGGAGTGACTTGAGTGCATGCGTTATGTGGCGAATCCTGGCACCCGACAGGCAGCTGACTGTAATTTTCTCCTTATTCAACCTGGTGAGAGGGACATCAGTGTGCCGGACTATAGAGTCACCTATGACTAAAGTGTTAGGTACATTGTCTTGCCTTAGGGGCTGTTGCTGGGTGGCACACTGGTGTTGTGAACTATGTGACACATTGGTTGTGATTGGTGTTTGTTTGCGTTTCAGCTTCAGAGGTCTTTGTTGCTTGGGCAGGTTACAGTTAAGGGCCTCTGCATATGTGGATTTAGTGTTGCTATATGTGGGTGTTGGTGGTGCGGGTTTAGAAGGGCTATGTGTTGCTTGAGGTATAGTGTGGGTGTTAACCTTCTCCTCTTGACTGTTTAGCACAATCTTGGGTGGAGAGAGCTTTGCTTCCATTTTGGCTATGTAAGTGCATCTCTCACAGGTTGTAGTGTTGGGTGGTAGGAGGAGAGGGTTGTCTGTGTACATGAGGCAATTGCTGCATTGCCCCAGTATGCCCAGATTCACCAGGTGGACAGGAGAAATCACCGAAAGCTGATCCTTGGACATGCCTGTTTCGGGGCTTTTTTTTTTTTCTTTGTAAAGTACAGGAGCTGTTTTCTTAGCAAGGTACTTTGCAATTATAGGCTGTTTAGTGCCTACTATTAATTTCTCCTTATTAACAAGGAGAGTTCAGTGTTTGTATGAGTTTAAGGCTTCCTAGTGCTTTCTAGCAGGTATTAGGTGTAGCATCCTCCATGTGTCTTTGGAATATCCTAAATGCAAGTACACCCATACTGAGACATACTTTTGTTTCAAGAGGGATGGGTTTGCCTCGCAATGTCTGTACAGACATGTTTGGGGCACACATGTTGCACGCAGCCTGCACCAGCTGTCTGTCTAGGTGGAACATGTCAATGATTTCTTGATCTGACAGTTGGTTTAGTTGCAGCCTTGGTCTCATAGCCACATTCTACTCCATGGCTTGCAGTGCCGCAGTTCTTTCACTGCAAGTAGTGTTTTTGTTTTGCTTTTTTGATGGAATTATTACTGATTTTACTGTATTCCATAGTAACAGCTTCCATTCCTTGTGATGTGGTATGGTATATACTGAGCATTTTAGAAAAAGAGTTATCATTGTAGTTTGTCACATTTAAGTTGTGCTAAGCACACGTGATGTGTTTTGAAATCTGGTGAGCATGTGTAGAAATCTGCATTTTTCATACATTGAATAGTTAAGTACTCGGATTGCTTGCAACGTATCTACTGAAATCTAATACACATCTGGCGCGCTGATAACCTCCTTCGGCATGCTGCACTGTCTACAAATAGCTTTTAGAATCTAGACCTCTGTTTTGATTTTGTGTTTGTTTATTACAAGTTGCACCAGTTACCAGTTTGCATTATTACATGGTTGCTCACATAATACTACGAAACTTTATTATTTTCATTTTGTGAAAACATATCTGATATGAATTTTACAGAAAACATGGCATTCTACAAATGGAATTGTAACAGTATCTGCAGAAAGAATTACTTTAGACTACAAATTTGTTTCTTAACCCATGCTTACAAGTGTTCATAAACTTGATATGTACAAGTATAAAGTACTATATAATATCCATGAATGCTGCTTTAGTTATTATAATTTTTCTGTTGCAAGATAGTTAATGGCAAGTGCTTAAAACTATTTTTACTATTTATTGTTGTTAGAAGTTGCACAAAATTAAGACTTCAGTAACCAGTATCCAGATGCACAAATGTGCTGTAATGCAATTGTTTATACATCACTACAAAAATGTGTGTTTACCATTTCAAAGTTTTTTTTCAGAGGACTGGAGGGGAATTTAAAAAATTTTAAAGTTCTGGAACATTAAGATTTTATTAAGTGTCCGAATATTTTACTCAAGACTTCTCAGATAAACACAAAAGGCACACATGGGGATGGCGATGATGCATAATTCTAAGGCCACTAGTGTGAAAAGTCTGGGAGCAGGCAAACATTTACTCCAACTCATTCAAACACACTCTATGGAGGGTGCAGCCCATAGGGTGGCATCAGAATTTCAGCTTTGTGGGGCTCAACTTCCAATCTCCCAATTCTAACTACACTGTTTCTTTCTTTTGATAACTTCCTGGATTTCAGCATTCTACTGCTATCTGTCATTATGAATCTTATGTTTCATTATGAATTTATTTCCATACCTGGCTTGACTGCATATCTGTTTGATTGTCTTTATGCATGCTGTTTTGAGATGCTAAGATTCTACTTCAACTCCACTGATTATTTCTACTTCTTCTTCCAGATATGATGGGGTCCTTTGCTTATCCTCAAACCCCTGCACTTTCACTCTACTCAGCTTCCAGGTACTCAGTCTAGTCTATGTTGACGTCAGAACCTTGTCTGACAACCAGTAGTAGATAACTGTAGCCAGTTGCGGTTTAGCTGGGGATTGATGGTTTCACTACAAATGTTGTAATATCTATTTTGATCCCACTGTTCTTTCTTTAATAAGGGGAATAAAAATGACATACACTGGAACCACACAAATTGCTCCTTCAAAGAATGTTAAGTGCTTTCATTAAAACATCTCCCACCCTTTTACACAGTCCCAACACAATTTACTCTCCTCAATTTACACCAAACATTCTAAAATCTCAACGTCTTTCAATTTTAAAAGGTACTTAATATTCACACTTTCATTTAATTCTGAAGAAGGTGTGTAGGCATTTAATTTTATTTACCATACCAACTCTGAATCATATGTGTAACAGGACATTAAATATACCACTCTTTCAGATTTGAAAGTAAAGCATTCTGCTGGACAAAATGTGTTATTCTTACCTTGTAACATCAAAACTTTACTGTTATTGATGAACCTACATTTACTACATCCAGTACAAGAAAACATTCCAAAAGTTTCTTCATATTTAATACTTTTACCCTTTTTCTAAAATTTATTTTATATTGTCTACTGTTTTTTTTTTCAGAAAATGTTGGTGCTACACCCATGATCTTCTTTAAATCTACCTTCCTCAAAATAATTTTCCAGTTTTCTTTAAAGATGTCTGTATAGCCTGACATCATAAAGTCTGCCCTATTTTTATATTGTCTACTAGCCATGAGTCTTTAACCGAATTTGATAACTTCTGTCACTATCTTTAGAAGTCGTCCTCTCTCTCTCTCTCTCTTTCTAACCACAATTCCCACACCATTTTTATTTATTTTATTTTACATTTGTTGACTGGGCTAGTCTAGCTGGATACATGTCCATTTTCAGTAGAGGCCCGGGGAGAAAAGTTCCAAGAAACATACAGAGTTAATATAAAAGTGAAAACAGATCAAACTAAACAAAAACAGCTATTGTTTCATAAAAACATTAGTTTTTTAAAAAGTACAAAATATAATACTCGTAGTGAGCATAACATGTGCAATAGGCAGCAAAGGGTAATGTACAGGAGAGGGTACAATATACATATATACATAATTTTTATTTGCAGTAACATGTTATATTGATTCTTTAAGGGTAAGATTATAGAGATGTAGAGTGATGATTAGTGTAAAGGAAAAAAAGTTAGTCAGGGTTAGTACAGGAGCATAGCCAGTGTGTATTGAGAAATAGTTTTAGATTCCTTTTAAAAAGTGAGAGAGAAGTCTGAGTTGTACGTTCAGTGGGTAGTAGGTTCCATAGTTTTCCAACAGTGTTAGATAACAGGGAGTCACCTGATGAGTTGTTGGATCTGGAAGTATTGATCAGCAGTTTGTTTGAGGAGAGTAAGTTCTTGAGATTATTATAAGGTGTAATGAGGATAGAGAGTACTGGAGTGTTGCTGGGTTGATACAGGGTCTTGTGGGCTATAGCAAGCTGGTGGAATTGAAGCTGGTTAGGAAATTCTAGCCAGTCAAGTTGTTTTAGATTCAGACAGTGATGAGTTCTGAAAGGAGAGCCTGTAGCA